>NC_045173.1:932009-1094509 GCF_900700415.2 Clupea harengus | reverse complement strand
TCTCTCTTTCTCTGCCTCTCTCTGTCTCTGCCTCTCTCTCTCTGCCTCTCTCTGTCTCTGCCTCTCTCTCTCTGTCTCTCTCTCTCTGTCTCTGCCTCTCTCTCTCTTTCTCTGTCTCTCTCTGTCTCTGCCTCTCTCTCTCTCTCTCTGTCTCTCTCTGTCTCTGCCTCTCTCTCTCTTTCTCTCTCTCTCTCTGTCTCTGCCTCTCTCTCTCTTTCTCTGTCTCTCTCTGTCTCTGCCTCTCTCTCTCTCTCTCTCTCTCTTCTCTGCCTCTCTCTCTCTCTCTCTCTCTCTCTCTCTCTCTCTCTCTCTCTCTCTCTCGCCCCCCTCTCATGTGTCCTCCTATATACAGTACATTCTAGAAGTCATTTGCCAAGTTCCTCTTCCTCACTGAAGCAATGATGCTGATGGTAGCTTGTGTTTGCGTTCCCCTTCCTCAGCCTGTTCACCTAACAGTGGATTCCGGGGGGCGGAGCTAAAGGCACACACACACCCCCCCCCCCCCCCATACCTCCCCTCATTTCCTATCGACTGGAACTCACCCATCCACACTCACATGAAGAAGGAGTTGAGCTGAGGCGCATCAGGAAGCTCCACAGGCTACTGCACATCTGCTACACATCTGGAGTACAGTATGCAGCACTTTATACCGGAAACATAATGAAGGAAGAAGAAAAAAAAAATATGCTTTGTACGTATGTTTGTTTGTCCAGTTAAGCACTGAATGACATTGCATAGCAAGAGGATAAACCTGTGTCTGTGATTTTACCTTACGGAAAGTAGCGGAGCTAGACGGCTTTCTGAATGAACCTTTCTTACACAGGCACAGTCTTTTTCAATAAGTTATTTTATAAGTGGTAAGGTGGTGTCAGACACTCCATTGGATTGGGATCCTTCTAAAACCAGTTTTGGGGCTGGGGTGGGGTGGGTAGGTGGGGTGGTTAAATGCACTGCATGCCTTTTGTTATGGCTTTGGTCCTTCCATGGTGGCTCCAATCCATTTGTATCTGGGGGGGATTACCAAGCCTTTCTCTTTGTTTTCATGTTTGTTTTTTTTTTAAATTGTTTTGTTTCCTTGCACATCTGAGATCACTCTCTGTCAGAACATGTTTTTCAGCATCTCAAAAAGAAACTTTGGAAGAGCAAACCTTAATCACCCTAGGTGCAATGTTAAAGTGGTGATTTGAGTCATAGCCAGCTCACTTTATTTAGGTCTTTCACCGCCAAAAGCTAACCATTTTATGATACCATTCATGCTTTATGTGGCCCTGAAATGCAAAAATCAGGAGACGGTTTTGTGGATCACCAATAACAGGATATGACTGGCCATATAGATGTATAGAGCAGAGGTTAGTGTCTGCAGAGTTTACATTTAAATCCCATACCATCAGTATGTAAGGAGATAAAAGCATATATAAAACAAAAATCATTTTACTCATTAAGGTTCAAATGGAACCCTAGGTGTCTCTAGTTGTATTTGATCCACAGCACCCCAGCTTGTGTCATGTCCACAGTGTTTCATTTATTAAGAGCTTGATCAGCACTCATCTCTTTTGAACCTGCATCTGTTTGCCACACAACTGTAAACTGTGTATCTTACTACAGCGTGTTTCTTCAGCCGGTGGCAAAAGGGGCTTTTAACCCAAGTCTCACGGCAGGCCAATTACACTATAGCAATGTATGCTTTCACTGTGCGTAAATCACCACTTCTTTGTGCCATAGTAGTTGACCGGAGATAGTATCCACTGACCAATCTGTTATTGACTCAGCTATGTTTTATGCTGTCAAGCTGGTGCTGATGGGAGGCACCCAGCAGTGGGGGTGCCACGGGACGCTTTAGAAAGAGTAGAATATCAATAGTAGTATTACACTATCAAAAATCTTGTACCCGCTACATATACCATAGACCAGCTCTTGAGGCAATGCAGCTCAAGTCCAAATCCATGGACCAGTTTACATCAAACGAAATGATAGAATGCACTAAAAGGCCTCCTTTAGAAAGGGCGCGTGTTTAAAACCATTCACACCAGTCTGTGGCTGTTGCCCACAGCTACAGGAATAGTATAAACAGAACCAAAAGCATCTTTTATAGTATCATTTATTGTGTTAAATAATACTGCAAAAAAAAAATATCTATTTTACTGTGTTTATTATTGTTTTAAAGTGGGTTCCATACACATATTCAAGGCATCAAGATCAGTTGCTGTGCAATCACAGGTTGTGTTGCCATGGCATCACAATAGCAGTTTAAGTCACGCCAGCCAATGTGGAGAGTTTACCACACAGCTCTGTACTGCAGTCTTTAAAGTGGTTTCAATGTGTTTCCAGACTGTTCTGAATGATCATAGATGTCAATGGCCCACCAGTGTTTCTGAGGTACAAAAGGAGTATGCCGTGTCGGTACCATATCCCATGGTCTACCGGTGGAAGCTCTCACTCATTTAGAAACAGTGACTTTTATCTGACAGGGTAGAGTCACTCTTTTTGACAGGTGAAATTGTGATTGATCGTTTTGTTGGACATTTGTGTGTATGTGTGTTGTATTTGGCAAAGTTCAAAGTTGACGTGATGTCTGGCTTTGTAAAAAAAAAAAAAAAGAGCAAAAAAGAATTGAATATGTTTTTGTTTGGTTTTGTAAATGTGTTCATTAAGTGATTATTTAGTGAGCAGATTTGACAGCGATTGTCTTTTAAATAAAGTAATTAAATAATAAAACCATGTAAGTTCCTGTTGTTCAGAAACTGTATTTCTTTTTCATGAAGAGTTACCTCTACTTAGTTTGTGTTTGTGTAACCAGAAGACACACAAAACAAAATATAACCTCACACCCGATAGAATATTATATGAGCTATTGCTGACTTGGAATCAGAATCAGGTAATCATTCTACCAGACTAACTTTGGCATACATTACTGTACTCACCAGAATGCAAGTATCTATGAGCCTTGTTGCTTCAGTAATACATGAACTTCCATGCCATGGTCATGTTTTAGATGCTATTGAAAAGAAAAGGGAGCCATTCATGTTTAATGTATTGGCAATCTTAAAATGAACACATTTTGGAGATGACTAAATTCAAAGACAGGCAGGCAAAACCAGTGATGCAACACCCTTTTGGAGTGTTTGAGTATTAATTAGTGACACATTTCAGACAGAGGGTAAATATTCACAGAAAGAGGATGTATAAACAGGCAGAGGCAGAGAGAGAGAAACAAAGAGTGACGGAGACCACTGTCCGTCTGCCCCACTCACCAAGTCATCGCTGGCATCAGAGGAAGACCTCACACACTCCGTGGGCAACTTGTGGCACCTGTGCTGGACTCCTCTTCAGACCCCAGGATCATGCATGGGCCAAGCAAGG
Organism: Clupea harengus; assembly: GCF_900700415.2. Classification (NCBI taxonomy): domain Eukaryota; kingdom Metazoa; phylum Chordata; class Actinopteri; order Clupeiformes; family Clupeidae; genus Clupea; species Clupea harengus. The sequence goes on along the minus strand of NC_045173.1, from coordinate 1,091,149 downwards.
GATGGGATGTGAGAGGTGTGTTGAGGAAGAACTGGCTGCTGATCGCTACTGTTGTGTCAGTGCCACTGGGTGAGTGCTCAGTGTTCAAACCAACTGTGCCATCTCTGCTTCATTCTTTGTTTCCAGCCATCTTGCCTTGTCTATTCATGCTGTTGTTCATTGTTTACAGTGCTGATGTGCAAATGTGTTGCTCACATTTTTCCATTCCAAAGTAGCGTATTCAAACGGTTGTACAATACGCACTGCTTTTCTATGGTTGTGTAGTTATTCCGGATGGCAGGCTATGTCACTTCCATCAGGTTATGTGTAAATAAGATGAGCTTATAGTTTTTGTCTTTGGGTGTTATGTCAACCCAGGAAGGGTCAGAACACAGCCTTATGTCAACAACAAATATTTATGTCACGTGATGTCAACTTCACATCAAAGTTGACAAAAGCACTGCTGATACTAGTTGGAAGTAGTCCTCATAAATATTTCCTCAGTTATAAAGTAACTGAAGAAATCTCTCTCTCTCTCTCTCAAAATGCCTGTACACAATCAGACTATGATTTTTTGCAATAATCATTGTCTGGTGTCACTCGGTCTGTCAGACACTCGGTCTGTCACACACTACATTGCACACTGCACATTGCACATCCACTTTTGCACTCCTGCCCTGCTTTTTGTATTGAATTGTAGTACTTATTGTGTTTGTGTAGTACTTACTGTGTTTTTATGTTTTATGTTATGTGTAGTACTTACCGTGTTTGTATGTTTTTATGTTTACTGTATGCACCTATACATCAGAACAAATTCCAGGTAGGTGTAAACCTACTTGGCAATAAATACTATTCTGATTCTGATTCTGATTCTGAGGCGTCGGGCTGGGTGTGGTGCTCCGTGATCACGGCTCTCTCTCCCAGCTGGAGAAGTCTTACCTGGGCTTCCCTGGCGAGCTCCTGATGAGGATGCTGAAGCTCATCATCCTGCCTCTCATCGCCTCTAGCATCATCACAGGTGTACAGTAGATCACTTCATGACTATCACCCATCATCACAGGTGTACAGTCGATCACTTCACGACTCACACATCATCACAGGTGTACAGTAGATCACTTCATGACTATCACCCATCATCACAGGTGTACAGTCGATCACTTCATGACTCACACATCATCACAGGTGTACAGTCGATCACTTCATGACTATCACCCATCATCACAGGTGTACAGTAGATCACTTCATGACTATCACCCATCATCTCCAGGTCTGATCACACAAGTCTGTATATGCACATGAGTGTTTTGAGTGGCCCTTCAAGAAAGATCTCATGTCTTAATCTGCCATTTGAGTGGAATCACGTGTGCTGCATGTCTTTGCTCTTATTCATAGACCAGCGCTGCATGAAAGTATGTGAACCCCTTGAGCAGTGTAGAGTTTTCTGTTGTTTTACCATGATTTTTTCTATTTTATCATCACCAGTTTTCCAGGTTCCAGGTTTATGTTTTGTCAATTGCATGTACTTGTTTAGAGGGAATTGTGTGAGTAGCCAAAAAACTACATGAAACATGGAATTAGTGTATGTGCAAAAGTAAGTGAACCCCCAGCTGCATTGCTGAAGTCAAGTAGGTAACAGATTCGGTGAAACACATTACTTCATATGGAAAACTGGTGATGATAAAATAGAAAAAATCATGGTAAAACAACAGAAAACTCTACACTGCTCAAGGGGTTCACATATTTTCAAGCAGCACTGTATGCATTACAAGTTACTTAGTAAAAATGCATTCCAAGTCACTTTGTTAAGTTTTTGTTGTTTATTTTAAATGCAGTTGTTTCATTGTAGTGATAGCAAAGTGTTCTCCGTTAATATTTTTATAATCTCCCACTGTTGAACATACTGTAACAACATTACACGATTAACATATGCTGATTGTAATGTCTGACCGACAGGCATGGCATCCTTGGAATCCGAGGTGTCGGGACGCATTGGGTTGCGTGCCGTGGTGTACTACTTCACCACTACAGCCATAGCTGTGGTCCTGGGTGGGTCATGATGCTGTTCTCTGTGGGGCTGGATAGTGTACTCATTTGTACATTATACTCGCCCAGCATGAAAGCCTATTTGTTATTATATGTGGTATATCTCATAATTAGCTCACATGATCAGAAACTATTGATTGAAAACAGTGTATTTATGGTCTTTGTTTTTCTTACATCTCTGTCTTTTAAAAAATCCTAAATACTACCCATGTCAACTAGCAACAGGCTACTGCTATTAACTAAATATTATCTCAGGAATCGTTCTTGTGATCGCCATAAAGCCTGGAGGATCAGTGAATGCTGGTGACATTGACCGGTTTGGGACATCACAGAATGTGTCGATGGTGGACGCCATGTTGGATCTAGTCAGGTGAGAACAGAATGTGTCAATGGTGGACGCCATGTTGGATCTAATCAGGGAGAACAGAATGTGTCAATGGTGGACGCCATGTTGGATCTAATCAGGTGAGCTGGTGTCTGAACTTCAACCCATAGTCTTGCGAAGGAGAAGTCTTAAACCTAGTAAATACATATGCTGAAAAGGTAAATACATTATTAATGTGAGTTACATTTCACCGTTCACTCAAAACATATTGGTGAGAATGCTTTTAGCTGACTCGAAGAAGAGAAGTAACATCAATAGACGAACTTTAAAACATAATGACTATGTTTCTCATAGGAACATGTTCCCTGAAAACCTTGTACAGGCCTGCTTTCAACAGGTAAGGATCCCCAACTCCACCTTTTGATATTTCTTAAGATGTAATTGCAATACTTGTCGACATCATTTCATAATTAAATATGTGTACTCTGCATAAAGAGCCAGCTATCCTGCTCAATAGACTTAAAAACATTATGATGCCCATAGATAAAAGTGAAAAACACTTTGACATAGAGAGTATTCAGCTACTTTGAATTTTTTAAATACATGTGAACACGCATAATGTTAGACTATTAGGATCAAACAAGCCATATCATTTTCACAATTTTGTAGTACAAGACTAAACGTGAAGAAATTGTCCCAACCTCAGGAGTTATGAATACAACCTCTTTCCTGTCTCTGTTTCACACAAGCTCTCCACAAGTGGTAAGTGCCAGGAACAGCAGTCTTGTCTTGACAAAATGTGGAAGACAATACACCACAGAAAATAAAACAAGAAAGAGGGAAAAGGTTATGTACACACAAATCTCTTTCCTTAAAAACAAACTGCTAAAATGTAAACATCGGCCTACAAAAATCGACAGCTCTGCAAGGCAACGTGGTTGGAGTTGAATATTGTATTTGAATACAAATGCATGTTATAGTATCAATCGCTGAAATTATGAACTTTGCAGCCATTTTTATGAGATGATCTGAAAACAAATCTGACAACCTGCGTGACATTGACCATCACCTCTATATTGTGATGTAACGAGTATGGAAGATGTGGCCTTGGTTCTGTGACGTCCACCCCCTGTATAGGACACCCAAAGAGACTACGCTATTGTGGGATCTTACTTGGATGGGATCAACATCCTGGGCCTGATCGTCTTTTGCTTGGTGTTCGGTTCTGTCATCGGAAAGATGGGTGAGCGAGGGCGCCTCCTAGTGGACTTCTTTGACGCCTTAAATGAGGCGACTATGAGGGTGGTGCAGATCATTATGTGGTAAGGATTGTCTTTGGTATCTGCTACGCTAGTTCACATTTCAATCCAGTCATTCTGTTGATCCGGCCTGGAGGCAGTCTGCATGTAGTAGTACATTCACAATTATTCTCCCAAGATTGACTTTTTTACTCTGTAAGGATGTTATTTCAGCTCTCTCTCTCTATGTTCCGTAGTTACATGCCCATCGGAATACTGTTTCTGATCGCTGCTAAAATCATTGCAGTTGATGACTGGAGCATTTTCTCAAAGCTGGGCCTCTACATGGCCACAGTGCTTAGTGGGTGAGTATTATTCTACCTGTGAAGAAGGATCATCATGATGTGCATCACAGACAAGCACACATAAAGCTCATATCAACCCAGTGGTCACAGGGAAGATTCTAAACAAGCTACTGTTTTGGATGAGCTCTATGGGGGATTTGTGCCATATCTTTAGTTACAGTGGGGAAAATAAGTATTTGAACCCCTGCCGATTTCGCAAGTTTGGCCACTTGCAAAGAAATGTGTGATCTATAATTGTAATGGTAGGTGTATTTTAACAGTGAGAAATAGAATATTGACAAACAAATCCAGAAAACTGCATTTTATAACATTTATGACTTTATTTGTATTTGATGCAGAAAATAAGTATTTGAACCCCCAAGCAAACAGCAAGAATTCTGGCTCCCAATGACCAGTTATGTGCCCAAGAAGCACACAGATTAGTCCTCATTAGGCCTAACAAGGTACTCCTGATCTCAACTGGTGACGTGTAGAAAAGAAACCTGTCCAAAGAATCATACTTCACACCTTCAACCTCACTACCATGGGCAAGACCAAAGAGTTGACCAAGGACATCAGAGATACAATTGTAGACCTGCACAAGGCTGGAATAGGTTACAAAACCATTGGCAAGCAGCTTGGTGAGAAGCAGACAACTATTGGTGCGATTATTCGTAAATGGAAGCAACACCAAACAACTGTCAATCGCTCTAGGTCTGGGGCTCCATGCAAGATATCCCCTCGTGCGGTATCGGTGATAATCCGAAAGGTGCAGAATAACCCCAGAACTACACAGGGGGAGCTTGTGAATGATCTCAAGGCAGCTGGGACCACAGTCACCAAGAAAACCATTGGCAACACACTACGCCGTAATGGTTTGAAGTACTGCAGCACTCGCAAGGTCCCCCTGCTCAAGGAAGCACATGTACAGGGCCGTCTGAAGTTTGCCAATGAACACTTGAATGATTCTAAGGAGGATTGGGAGAGGATGTGGTCAGATGAGACCAAAATCAAGCTCTTTGGCATCAACTCGACTTGCCGCGTTTGGAGGGGGAAGAAGGCTGAATATGAACACCATCCCCACCGTCAAGTATGGAGGTGGAAACATTATGCTTTGGGGCTGTTTCTCTGCCGAGGGTACAGGACGACTCCACTGCTTCGAGGAGACTATGGATGGGGCTATGTAACGTGGAATATTGGGCTTGAACCTCATTTCCTCATTCCCTCCCATTGAAAACTTAATCTTAAGGATTTGGAGAGGATCTGCAAAGAGGAGTGGACCAAAATCCCTCCTGAGATGTGTGTAAACCTGGTGACCAACTACAAGAAAAGTCTGACGTCTGTGCTTGCCAACAAGGGTTATTCCACCAAGTACTAAGTCATGTTTTGCTAGGGGTTCAAATACTTATTTTCTGCATCAAATGCAAATTCAGTCATAAATGTTATAAAATGCAGTTTTCTGGATTTTTTTGTTGATATTCTGTTTCTCACTGTTAAAATACACCTACTATTACAATTATAGATCACACATTTCTTTGCAAGTGGCCAAACTTGCGAAATCGGCAGGGGTTCAAATACTTATTTTCCCCACTGTATATATGTCAATATATCCACCATTAAAGAAATATATGAAGAAAGCTTCAATAAATATTTCAATATATCCTTCATTAATGAAATATAAAGTGAAATAAGTTTTGTAATAAACAATTAAAAGATGAAAGTGATGTATTTACTGGATAATATATATGTGGATTATTAATGTATATATTGACATATAATTAAAGATAAGTCACAAAAAATCCTCGATAGGAGAAGTTAAACATGCAGGGAAAGTGAATGGAATCCAACTCCTTGTGATTATGTGGTTTATGTCCAAGAGAACGCCAGTCCCTCAGATATTTACATACATTTATTTATTTATTATTTATTATTATTATTTACATGTAGCCATGGGATAAGATGGCTTTAGCATCTCATCAGGTCTTGTGCTATTCTGTAATTGAATACATCACACAATTGGTTAGCAACAGTAACTAAGGGGGGCGGGCCTTAGCCATAGGTCAATTGGTAGGTTAACACCAGACTTCCAGGAGTAGGGAATGCAAATTGAAATCGTTGTATTGTTGCCTGTTTGAACAGACTAGCCATTCATGCCCTGCTGGTCCTGCCTCTCCTCTATTTGGTTGTGGTGAGGAAGAATCCATATGTGTTTGCCTGGGGAATAGCTCAGGCCCTGCTCACTGCACTCATGATCTCCTCTAGGTAAAGTGAGTGTGCTCTTCTACACACACACACACACACGAACGCACACACACGAACGCACACACACAAACACACACACGAACGCACACACACACACACACACACACACACACACACACACACACACACACACACACACACACACACACACACACACACACACACACACACACTCCAAATTATCATGACTGTCAAAAAGCATGTTTTTGCTGTGGGGGAAATGAATGTCTGTGCTCTTATGTTGTCAGTTCAGCCACACTGTGCTCTTATGTTGTCAGTTCAGCCACACTGTGCTCTTATGTTGTCAGTTCAGCCACACTGTGCTCTTGTATTGTCAGTTCAGCCACACTGTGCTCTTATGTTGTCAGTTCAGCCACACTGCCGGTGACATTTCAGTGTGTGGAGGAGAACAACGGGGTGGACAAGCGCATCACTCGCTTCATGCTGCCAGTAGGAGCCACTATCAACATGGATGGCACCGCCCTGTATGAGGCCGTGGCAGCCATCTTCATTGCCCAACTCAATAATTACCCTCTGGGCATTGGGCAGATCATCACTATTAGGTAACAGACTCAGGGAAAAACCATAACCATATCAGGATATCGTCTATATAGTATAGTATATATTTACACACACTCAGGGACGATGATACATATACACATGCACACACAACACATAAAGATGATAGTAGCAGGTATCTTTGTACAGTCTTTTTTGTTATCTAGACATGCTAATATCTAACAGCATTTGAGTTACCTCCACCATAAAACAGTGGAGCGCATTGGAATTCCACTGAAGAATGATTGAATATTCTCCTTCATGGCAGCATCACAGCAACAGCAGCTAGCATTGGTGCTGCAGGGGTTCCTAATGCTGGTCTGGTTACCATGGTGATCGTTTTGACAGCTGTGGGCCTACCTGCCAACGATGTTACTCTAATCATTGCTGTTGACTGGCTCCTGTAAGTTGAAAATGACAAAGTGCATAAACTTTTTTTGACTTAGACGTAGTTTCCATAGTGTAGTATCCTTGTACTTTGATATCAATTCATGTCACTTCCTTTCAGAGTGGCAGGAAGTCATACCACTGTGATGTTACATGATGACTAATCCATCATTGTGGTTGTCACAGGGACCGTTTCCGCACTGTGATCAATGTTCTAGGAGATGCTTATGGTGCTGGGATTGTGGAGAAGCTGTCTGAAGCAGAACTAGGCAGGACATCGTCCCCGTCAGCTGCTTACCCTGAGCACTGCCATGATCCCTCAGGAGTGCACACTGATGAGGTGTGGGAGAAACCAGGACAGCCTAACGAAGGGCTCACCGTTGCCAAGGGGGACGGAGGACCGTGTGGCACTAAAATGTAGGAAATGACACTCAATTCCACCGATGTCCATCTGGAGGTTGGCTATGTAGTGCATAAAGTGTGTACAAAAGACAAGGGTTATGTACGTTCTTGTTTTACAAATTTGTGAAATCGTGTTTCTGACCAGTTTTAGGAACAGATTTATTTTTCCGAAGCATACATGAATATACATTGAGACAACTTTAATAGGAAATGTCTTTGCATTCCCTTCACATTTCTTTGAAATATTCTACAGCCTTCACACCATATATATAATCATCGAGCTTTCAGATGTTGTTTGTTGTCTGAATCATTTGTAATCATATCAAACACACATAAAAACAGAGATTTTTAGAAGGATGGTATATATAGAATTAAGAAATGTATATAGGAAATATTGCCCAGAAAAGATCATTGCACGCACACACACACACTCACACACTGACCTGCTAATTGCACTTTATATGGGCTACATTTTTATTTATTGTCCTACCAAATACGCACAAAATGCATGCCCATGTTACTGGCTCTTTTAGCATTTGACCAGTGAAGAAAATTTCCATCAAAACAAAGTGTAACTAGGCTAGAAATATTTCAAGTTACACATTTTAATATTACAGTGCAATGCCGTATATAGTTGGTCATATATGTGCATGTAGATGCATCTTTACAGCATGAACCATGAATTCATAAATCACCTTTTTTTTTTTTAAACAAACAGAGAAACTGAATTTATTGATGTGAAACTGAGTGTATCTGGACAGCTGTGAGTAATAAACTGTACCCCACTGTCACTGCAAAATAAACCGATTAAAAAACATTCAGTAAATCTGTTTTAGTTTGTTTGAGTTCAATTCCATTTTAAGCAAGTGTCCAAACATCCTCAAAACACTACAGTATACAGTTTAATGTCCATTTGATCAGGATAACATACTCAACCAATAGAAATAGTAAGAAAAAAAAAAGAAATAGTAAGAAACAATAAGCAAGAGACAGTATGGCCTATTAGCCATCCCAGCCTTTGTGCATATGTGATGTGATGTCATTTCCCTCAGTTTCAGGTCATAAAGCAATAGGCCTACACATGACACACGTTCACTAAAAACAAGACAAGTCTATTACAGCTATTATAACAACATTCTGGACTAGGGGCTATACACACCATACCAGTCAAAACAAACTTGGGTGACGTAAGGATTACTGTAGGTGACGAAAGAAAGAATCACAACGACTTCAGAATATAATTCAACTAATAATTCCAGTGTCTGACAGTGCAGTTTTCACGTAAAATGGTCGTACTGTTGATGTAACAGTATCCATTTAGGAGAAAGCTGTTCAATTTAACATTTGGGTTTTCTTTGGAAACACGGGGCCTAGCTTTTAGAAACCTCATTCATATTGTGAGGCTCCAGGCATTGATTAGGCTGTCATGAATTTAGAAATCCCTGGAATCCCAGCGTTCCCATTTGAATTCTGGAGCTCGTCATGAAGAACAGCCTAAGGCAGTAATAGTGAGTTCCATACAATCTGTTACCTGAAAGACTTTCACATTCCAATTGTAAGGTAAAGAATGACCCCACACAAAGTGATCATGTTTCAAAGTTTAAGTCATCACCCAGTTCTTTGTCTTCAACATCTCATCTCCTTTTGGTACCACCAAATCCTACAACACAGAAAAAAAAAGAACTTAAAACTTGCTATTCTGAACACACATTATTCATCAAACAGCTGGTCCAAATTGAAATACCATGTGATTACATCAGAATGAATTACAGGATGCAATTTTTAGAATGAAAGTCTGATTCATGTGTGTGTAGGCTTCACCTGAGGCAGTACGTGTTCCTGTGCTCGTTGGTGGAGGGGTCCTGGGAGCAGTGGTGTTTGTTCCCCAAGACTGACCCATGGTTGGCTGACGCCTGTATTCAAAGCACATTTCAGTCGGACAGCATTGGGCAGTCATTAACGGAAACATCTCATATTATCTTTGGGTCAATAACCCAATACAGAGACTGCAGACATGACCACTAACTTGCCCCTGGTACAGTGGTTCTAACACCTCATAACCAGGGGCGGACTGGGGGAAAAAAGTGGCCCGGGAGTTAGTCAGACCGGCCCACTCAATACACGGCGCACGGCCCACTCAGTACACGGCGCGTTGCCCACTCAATGCATCGCACGTATCGACCAGTCAGTGGCCTACTTGGAAAAATACCCATACACTTAACATTATTTTGGATGATTACAAAGAAATTACATCATATATGTTTTTTTTTAATAACATTTGGATCCACCAATTTGCCTGGATGGACACATGGAATAAAATGATACTGGCTATTGTAACACTCCAAGGTAGGTATAGTTTGCTAGATGAATAGCTTAACTCTGGGCTAGTATCAGATGGTTATACGTATAACTACAGAACATTAAGGAATGAATATCCACACAATAAAGAAACTGGAATCAGAGGGTAGAATTAGTATGAACTATATTGTAGAAATGAACAGAATAGAACATACGATGGGGTGTGAACATCAGTGGTATCAGTAGTGTTGCATGCTGGGTGTGTGATTGTGTGTGTGTGTGTGTGTGTAGGGGGTCGTTGAAGGTGCATAACAAAACAATAAGTTAAGTAACAGAACCTAAACTAATCTGCTGGCCCGGGTGCATTACAGTCACATATAATAAAAAACAATATCAGTTATACTCATGTGTTATTATGACCTCACTACCTAATCTAGATAACATATTAACATTGGTTTATAATGTTAGTGTTGTGTATAACACTGTGGATTTTAGCATACCAAGCTAGCTGGTTAACTTACACTAACTTTACATAAATTATTAGAAATTAATAAGATTGCGCCTCTTTACAACTACACCATGGATAGCTTGCTCATCGATTGTAAACCAAGTGACTACGGCTAACATGTTAAAATAGAACATTTCAATGATGACAAACAGCGCCCAGCTTGCTTATTTTACCAGATCATAACGGTCTCAATTTTGGACATTTATCTACCTAACGTTAGCTAGGCTAGTTGGTAGGGAATGTTACCCTCATCTGTGAAAAGCAAGCTAAACATTGGCCAAAGTCAACGCCACAACTTACCTTGTATCACTGTCACTGCGAAATAACAGTCGTAAATGGCCCAGAGTTTTCTTAAATGCAATTCCTCAAAACTACCAGATGCCCCACGGGCCGCTCCGTGTTAGAAGGGCTGACGGCACACGTCACTACGGTTGCGTGCCCTGGCGGGGCGTGTATGTATGCAAATCCAGGTGCGTTTAATTTAAGAATCCTCATCCTCAATCCGCACAGCTGAGAACACTTCGGCTGTGTAAGAACCATTTTCAGGTGTTCATTAATAAGGTGGAGATCGTTTCTTACGTTGAACTTGAAGTTTCAGAAGACACTTCAGAACATTTTCGAAAAATAGGCACCATGAGTGTGAATACAGATCGCGAGGAGGACTATAAATATCAGTCAGTTTTTTTTTTGATAAAGTTAGTATAGGAAATTGTACGTGTTCTGAGTAGAATGGAAAATAGTTGGAGGTATCGGCGATGTTCGAGGGAGGGCTGGCTGGTGATTCATAACTAAAACTAGCCAGTTGCCACTCTCGTTTAATGTCATTTTCAGGTTCTTGTATGTAAATGTAAATACATGACAGTACGCTAGCTAGCTGGTCTTTCAGAACAGTGGACAGTATCTAGTTATATTTTCTTATCATGGGACTTCCACACTTCCTGGTCTGCAGCTCACCTCTGACTTCCGAAGAGGTATCCCAGCATTCCTCCTGTGCCCATGCCAGTCCAAAATCCTCCTCCAGTGTTTTGACCCGGACGGTTCGGTCTGGTGAACTGGTCAGCAAAGCCATAACTCGGACCTGACCCTGGGTAGCCAGAGGAGTGATCTGAAACATTTAAAGGTACAGTCTGTAATTCTGGTGAAAGGTTGCTGATATTTGAGTTCAACAGCCAATCAAATTACACCCCTATTTTCCGTGTTCCTTAAGGGACGTGTTGATTGGCTGGAATTGTTTATGGCTCAGTCCGAGTCACCATGTTTTGTTTTCCTATTTACAGAGCCAAAACTGTGTACAGCTAGACTGTGAGGAGAAATTTTCTGAATTTAACAATGAAAATGTCTTGACTGTAAACCCAGTTCATGTTGCTGGTGTGGCCTCTTCCCCACGGTGCCTCACCTGCTCCCATGTAGTCCGGCTTGAACCCAGGAGGAGGAGGGCCAGCAGGAGGAGGAGGGCCGCTGTGTCCACCCTGTCCATTCTGCCAGTCTCCGTCACTGGGAAACTGGCCCTGGCCCTGCCCCTGGCCATGCGTGGGCCCACACAGGAACATCTTGTACACACCGTACGCCAGAAGAAGCAGCAGGGCCACCACGATCAGGCCCCCAGCCCCCTCTCCGTCCCCTGATGGCTCCTGCCCATATCCCGAGCTGCTTCTCTGGTGTTGGCCCCCATGGTGGTCGTGGTGTTTGTTGCCTGAAGAGCCCTTGAAGAAACTGGATGCAAACTGGGAGAAGCCACCGGAGCCCCATCCTCCTCCACCCCCCCCTCCTCCGCCACCCCCCCTGCCCTGGTGGGAGTGTCGGCTGCGGCCTTCCTCGGTCAGCTCCAGGGTGTACTCCAGCCCGCAGGACCCCTGCAGGATGTAAGGGTCGGCAGGATGGCTGAAGCCTTCACAGCTCACCTCGATGCGTCCAAACCGATAGGCGTTGTCCATGTCTGCTTTGCACTCCCACTGATTGGGACACAGAAAGGGTGATTAGAACATATAAAACACCATACAATACCACTGAGAGACTGGGTTACTGGGGCTGGGACAGAGACTTTTACAATGACACAGGCATACAGCAGGCTGTGCTTAATAATGTGAATTAGTGTATACATTAGGCCTACATAACTAGACTAGTCAGTCTCTGTAGTGATGTGTTCTTGCTACACACCTGTGTTCTTGCTACACAAAACCTTCCTTATTTTCAAAGCCCAATATTGAAAATCTTCCTTATTTTCAAAGTCAAATGTATGGGAAGTCAAAACATTACACATTGACTTCTAAGAATGGCTAAAAAGTCTGTTTGTAACAATTGTTGTAGTAAACATAGAGCCTACCTGAGCGTCCATTCCATCCCAGCCTTTGTTTTGACACTGGGCCACTTCAGGGACGAAGGATGCGCAACCAGCTGATCCCCCAACACACTGCAGCTGAGGGACTGGACTTGTGCGCCTAGCTGTGGTATGTCTTCCCTTATACAAGGTGAGAACCTGGACATCACGCAGCAATACAGATCCTGTGGTGTGCAAGAATAGTTTCGACTAAACCAGCAAGAATAATGTATGGATCAAAGATGAATATCAACACTTCTCTCTATATATGCTGAAATCGAGTCGAATCAACATTCACATCGACATATTCTTTTCGCTTTGTTAAAGTTTGTTTACTTCCGCAACAATGACAAGTAATTTTGAGAATCTCACCTTCATTCCAGCATCGGATGTGAGGAAGAAACAACATGAATAACGACAAAACAACTACGTTTATGGTCGCCATTACCGGTGTGGAAAGAGAAGACTTTCCTAGTGGTAACGTAACCTAGCTCCGTGTATTATAAACTTCCACTCGCGGCAGCTGATGCAAAACTTATAAATATTTACTCACTTCCTCGTCAGCAGCAACACAAATTTCAATATGGCTGCCATTCGGTTTTTTTTTCTTTCAAAATAAAAGTCGAAACCTATTTATTAGTTTTAAATTATACAAGGACGAAAAATGAAGTGCTAATGTAACCAACTGTATGTGCTACCAAAGTACGATAAACGTAAAGTTGAGAAAATACAAACCAAAATGGAATAACGTTTGAAATGCCTTTTTGATATACAAAGAGACTGCTGGTGTTGTTCAGATGAGAAAAAGTATTTTGTTTTACCAAAAACATTCTGGGCAATGACAAATACAAAAATGTATTTACAAGAGAAAGAGTAGGCGATAGATTTAGCCTACAACAACTGCCTACTGATGAACGTCAAATTGTCTGGCTGAGAAAACAACACATTGTGCATCCCTGATATGAGAGTGAAATGAAATCCTTATGATTTGCAAGACGACAAAAAATAAAATGACAAAATTCGCACACGCAACATGCAATTACTTTTATTTTGACGCATTTCGCCACCATATTGCCATATTGCTCCACGGAACTCGCCATCCTTTGAGTTCTTCTTGAATCTATGATAGTGAACTAAACTGATTATGGCGCAGTTGCGCCACCTACAGAGTTGGAGCAAGAGGAAATCTTGATTGAAAATGTCTGCGCTGTGCGGGTTGGGCTACAGATGATGTTGTTTCAGTCATTACTAAACTGTTTTTTCTTTCTGTTATGCAGTCTAAAAAGAGATTGTTGCATGTAAGCACGCAGTCTGCCTTTGCCTACCAGCCTGTTATACTGTTATAATAAATACTATTCTGATTCTGATTCTGATTCTGATTACTGAGATGGTGCAGCAGGATTAAGGGCCTACCTGAGTTATATGCTCCCTAGGCTATAAACACTGAAGTTAGAACGCTGCAAACAAGACTTCCAAGTACAATGCAATTCCAAGTACAGCACAGCAGTGGAAGCTCCTGCTCCTGCAAATGATTGGCTTGCTTTGTAAAGATAAAGGTTGTCAAACCCACTGAGTCAACCCCCCAGTAGATGGCGTTGTCTCCTTTAGCCAGCCAATCAAAATGTGTGAGGGTTTTCTATCTACAACTACCTGTAAGCTACATAGATGTAAATGTATATCAATATTAGCTCTGCATTAAAACTGTAGCTAACAATTTAATTTTGGCTGCTACAGCTGTCTTTTATCGTAAAGGCTGATACACTATAGATGGCATGTAGCATTATGCATTTCTATACTGCGGGTCTGCACATAACTAATTTTATTGTAGCCTAAGAAATGTTTCATGTAATATGTAGCCCTATGTTAAATTATGTTAGAATTTTGTAATAAATAATAATAATAATAATATGCTTTATATATATATATATGTTGTTTATTTTTTTATTATGCAGTGAAACCTGTTCTTTATTTCTTTCTGAGTGTATCAGTTAGTTTTGAAATGTGCCAAATGCTTTTTGCTTCTGTGCATTTAGTTCAACATCTATACACCACTGTCCTTGAGGGCCCAACAGATTAAATGACCAGGAATATCTCATGCAATTTGTTTAGTTCTTCATCACAGGTTATTGTGACTGTAATCCTAATCCACTTCATGGGAGCATAGGGATATTTTGCATCCAGAGAGTTTTTGTGAGCTTGAGCATCCCTCACCAGTGTGCGAGGGGGGGTCTCATGCTGGAGGAAGAGGAGGCCCCTTAGTATATCTCCCTTTAAAAGCTCTGCTTAGACTGTGTAGACCTCATAGTTTCCTACATGTCTTGACACCCATGATATGACACACATATGAACATCAGGGTGGTTTTGGAGATGATGCACAATTAGTAAGTGAAGGAAGCGTTGTACAGATGCCAGTTACCTCTGGAGCAGATGTGGCCAGCAATGTCAACATCCTTAGACTCTGTTCAATAGAATTTGAAGTCCTGGCACTGGGCCATAAGACTGGTGTCTCATGCTTTTGTCTCCGTTTGCTAGGCTTTCCAATGTATGCTACATTCCAGGCAAAAAACTGTTCCGTCCTCCAATGGAGCGTTTGGGATTGGTGGCACATTTGGACGGTCAACTCTTCACCTCGGCATCCCATGCTGCAGGTCTGCCTGCTTGTTTCACCTCGTGTGCACTTGCTTACGCAACCTCCACCTCCTCGGCTGCGCTAATCTGGTGAGATTTAGAGCCTTTGCCCGCCTCTCCTAAATCCTGCCCCGATTAAAATAGGATTAGGCCTCATCTTCTGGACCTGATATCTCCATCACTTTCTCCTTGAGATCAAAGTTCCTGCTTAGCAAGGCACAGTGGTCAGTGACAAATCCAGGGCCTCCTGTAGAGAAATCCAAGCCCAACTGGTTCCTCTGTTATCTGCTTCCCCTTTCTCTGTCTCTCTTTCTCTCTGTCAGTTTCTCCACCTCTCTCTTTCACTACATCTCTGTTTCATTTTCCCAGAATGAAGAATGTGCTATATACAGTGCCCTCCACAATTATTGGCACCCCTAGTGAATATGAGCAAAACAGGCTATAAAAAAATATGTCTTTGCTGTTTATCCTCTTGGTCTTTCACTCAAAATATTCACAAAAATCTTGCCTTTTCATTGAAGTAAAACTATTGAAAGAAAAAAAAAACTGTTGACATTAAATAAATATTTTTCCCCAAAACATGTGTGCCACAATTATTGGCACCCCTTAATTTAATGTTTTGTGCAGCCTCCCTTTGCCAAGATAATAGCTCTGAGTCTTCTCCTATAATGTGTGATGAGGTTGGTGAACACATGGCACGGGATCTGAGACCATTCCTACATACAGTATCTCTCCAGATCCTTCAGATTCTCAGGTCAACGCTTGTATACTCGGCTTCAGCTCTTCCGACAGATTTTCTATGGGGTTTAGGTCGGGGGACTGTGATGGCCATGGCAAAACCTTTATTCCGTGGTCGGTGAACAATTTTTGTGTTGATTTTGAGGTGTGCTTCGGATCATTGTCCTGCTGGAAGGTCCAACCACGGCCCATTTTAAGCTTCCTAGAGGGGGCTGTTAGGTTTTCATTTAATATCTGCTGGTATTTGATGGAGTTCATGATACCATGTCTCCTAACAAGATGTCGAGGGCCTTTGGAAGCAAAACAGCCCCACAACATCAAAGATCCGCCACCATACTTCACATTGGGTATGGGGGTCTCTTCTGTATGGCTATCTTTCTGTCTACGCCAAACCCACCTTTGATGTTTGTTGCCAAAAAGCTTTATTTTGGTCTCATCTGACCATATAACTCGGTCCCATTGAAAGTCTGACTTACATTTGGCAAACTGTAGGCTCTTTAGTTTGTTGTTGATTGACAGCAGAGGCTTTTTTCTGGCAACCCTCCAAAACAATTTGTGGTGATGGAGGTGGCGTCTGATGGTAGTTCTGGAGAGTTTCTGAACCCAAGACTCAATTTACCTCTGCAATTCTCCAGCTGTGATCCTTGGAGATTCTTTTGCCAGTCGAACCATCCTCCTCACGGTGCGTGGGGTCAATTTACAGATAGGTCCTCTTCCAGGCTGATTCTTAACATCTCCTGTCGCTTTAAACTACTTCATTATTTCCATGATAGTGGAAATGGGTATTTTCAACTCTTTAGAGATTTACTTGTGTCCATTTCTTGATTTGTGCAGCTCCACAACTTTCCGTCGCACATTGTCACTGTGTTCTTGGGTCTTTCCCATAGTGATGAATGACTAATGGAATTTGGCCTGTGTCACCTCATATTTGTTCGCCAGTGGAACAGGAAGTCATGGTTGACCTCTTAAGAGTTCCTTATAAAACAGGTGAACTTAAAAATGTAAAACATGACTGGGAAATATACTTCAGTTAGATTTTAATTATAAGATTTTTCTAGGGGTGCCAATAATTGTGGCACACATGTTTTGGGGAAAAATATTTATTTAATGTCAACAGTTTTTTTTTCTTTCAATAATTTTGCTTCAATGAAAAGGTAAGATTTTTGTGAATATTTTGAGTGAAAGACCAAGAGGATAAACAGCAAAGACATATTTTTTATAGCCTGTTTTGCTCATATTCACTAGGGGTGCCAATAATTGTGGAGGGCACTGTATATATATCTGCCTCCACATGATCTACAGATCTACTCCTGTGTGGACACCTTCAGTTTAAATCACCTCTTCCTCCACATGATCTACAGATCCATTCTTGTGTGGACACCTTCAGTTTAAATCACCTCTTCCTCCACATGATCTACAGATCCACTCCTGTGTGGACACCTTCAGTTTAAATCACCTCTTCCTCCACATGATCTACAGATCCACTCCTGTGTGGACACCTTCAGTTTAAATCACCTCTTCCTCCACATGATCTACAGATCCATTCTTGTGTGGACACCTTCAGTTTAAATCACCTCTTCCTCCACATGATCTACAGATCCACTCCTGTGTGGACACCTTCAGTTTAAATCACCTCTTCCTCCACATGATCTACAGATCCATTCTTGTGTGGACACCTTCAGTTTAAATCACCTCTTCCTCCACATGATCTACAGATCCACTCCTGTGTGGACACCTTCAGTTTAAATCACCTATATATATAAACATAGGTGATTATATATATATGTTAAAGTATGTTAGAATTTTGTAATAAATAATAATAATAATAATAATATGCTTTTTATATATATGTTGTTGTTTTTTATTATGCAGTGAAACCTGTTCTTTATTTCTTTATATATATATATATTTATTTCTTTATATATATATATATATATATATATATAAAGAAAGGACCACACACAGTAGTATTTGGAATGAACAGGCACTAGTATGAATTCTTCATACAGTTACTATGCCTGCTCCATATGTTGCTCTGGACAATCGTGTTGAGGATTAAAGACTGTGTTCTCTCTCTCTATCTCTGTCATTGATCTGAAGGGGTATTATGACAGATGGTCCTGAGAGACTCGGTACTTTCCAAGGCCTGGGTGCAACAGCACAGAAGGTGTCCACACAGGAGTGGATCTGTACATCATGTGGAGGAAGAGGTGATTTAAACTGAAGGTGTCCACACAGGAGTGGATCTGTACATCATGTGGAGGAAGAGGTGATTTAAACTGAAGGTGTCCACACAGGAGTAGATCTGTAGATCATGTGGAGGAAGAGGTGATTTAAACTGAAGGTGTCCACACAGGAGTAGATCTGTAGATCATGTGGAGGAAGAGGTGATTTAAACTGAAGGTGTCCACACAAGAATGGATCTGTAGATCATGTGGAGGAAGAGGTGATTTAAACTGAAGGTGTCCACACAGGAGTAGATCTGTAGATCATGTGGAGGAAGAGGTGATTTAAACTGAAGGTGTCCACACAAGAATGGATCTGTAGATCATGTGGAGGAAGAGGTGATTTAAACTGAAGGTGTCCACACAGGAGTGGATCTGTAGATCATGTGGAGGAAGAGGTGATTTAAACTGAAGGTGTCCACACAAGAATGGATCTGTAGATCATGTGGAGGAAGAGGTGATTTAAACTGAAGGTGTCCACACAGGAGTAGATCTGTAGATCATGTGGAGGAAGAGGTGATTTAAACTGAAGGTGTCCACACACAGGAGTA
Source organism: Clupea harengus (assembly GCF_900700415.2). NCBI lineage: Eukaryota > Metazoa > Chordata > Actinopteri > Clupeiformes > Clupeidae > Clupea > Clupea harengus. Next base: position 1,072,346 of record NC_045173.1, on the reverse strand, counting down.
GATCTGTAGATCATGTGGAGAAAGAGGTGATTTAAACTGAAGGTCTGCTCATTTGTATAATTTGCATGAATAGTATGTCGTGTGGATTTGCAGTTCCTTTTATGACATTTAATCCATGTTTAGGAGTTGTTCAGTTTTCTGATAGTTGGTATATCTATAATGGATTCAACAACAAGTTTGTGATCATATGTGTGATTCCTTTCCTGCGATGGCTGTCTCATGTGGCGTGGTTTCAGTGTTTCAGTGTTTCAAATGTTCAGATGTGCTCTTGAGAAACGCGTGAAGGAGTGCTAAATCAGGATTAAAGACAAGAATCAATAATGATTGACAATAATCATTAATCAAATAAATGTCATATTCATTTGTATTTTGCATCAATATATCTCTTAATTAGACTAAGATTGGAATGTAAGGGTCTTTGGTTAGGTGTCCTACCATCTGGAATACTGTGTCCTAGGGATAGCAGGAGGTGTGATGAAATGTGTGCTTTCAGAGCCTCTTGTTGTATTCTTTACACCCCCACCCCCGTGAGAAACATCTGTACCAGATAATCAGGCATCGGAACATTTGTGGCAGTTCTCGTATCAAAGTAGCTGCCTGATACATATTCATATAGGGTCGGGGCTATTGTTTGACCCCCTTTGTTCTGTTTTGGATACTTAAACTGAGGCTGTTTTATTGTCTAATCAGGAATGTGGGTAATCCTAATGTGAAAGCATGCTCTCTCCCCTGGTGCGCACCATTGTAAAGAATAAACCTTGTTCCTGATTGAAAACCATCCTCTTGACTGAGTCTCTATATATCTGTGGTATTAATAATGACCATCACGTGGTATCTAATCCCTTAATTTGCAAGGTCAGGTTAAGGCCCCCAGTTCGGCAGGACATTACATCAATTCCCCACAGGAAGAGGTGGGGCATGTACACTGGACACACAATAAATAAATAAATATGGTTTCATGGAAACTGTTGTACATTTGTGCCATCCGGACTAGCTCCATCAAGTGATATGTCTTGTAAACATATTCACATTACTTTGTAAATAGTATTACCTTTCTCTGTTTTATAAGCATAAACATAAATCCTTGACCACCTGCCCCCCGCAACTCAATATGCAGTTATGTTTCATTTATATACCCCTATATATTTATATATATAACAGCGAATATTGTTTCCTCTAACTGGAACAAAAATAAATGATTTCCTGCCAAGACAGTACAGTGCAATAAAGCATGGCTACTTTTGAAGTTGACTGAGGTTTTAGTTTGAGTCCTTTTAGTAGCCTCTTTCATCAGTGTCCAACTCTTCTCAGCTATTATTCTGCACCACCTAATGTTACCTGCCCTGTTTCCCAGAACAGATCTTACTACCAAAGGTAATGCAAAAAAACAACAATAGTGACCAAGATACGCTTGAATGTCCTCAACGCAGAGTCAGGTCCAGTACCTGCACCCCCTCTCCCTGCACTGGCAGCTATTAACAGACAGGCAGGCAGCAGCTTTAGCACTTACTGCTCCTAATCTTCTCTTTGACAATGTTGCATTAATCTATCAATCTATACCAGTGGATTAACCAGCACTGTGCAATTTCTCTGTGTGACCAGCTGCACAAAAGCAAGTGTCGGATGCAAATATGTGTTTTCATTTTTAGAGAGACAGGTGTGAAATTATTGCTAATTAAGGCCCCAGGGAAAGGTGCAAGGTGAAGCCAGACTGACAGATTACATAATGTCTGACTTAGTTCAGGATCTCTTCTGTCTAAATTTAGGCGTGACCCTAAAGCAATGCCAGCATGAAGGTCATACTACTCTAGCACAGTGGCCCAGGAGTCGCATCACTGCAAGGGGAACACAGAGTCCCACAGCCCCCTGAAGTCAGCCTCTGTCACCGCAGAGTGCAAGGGCTACATAGATTAACATTTGAACCTAACAACAGCTTATTCATGGTAATGATCGGAATCTGCCTGTGTTAGACATCCTCTCTGCAACCTCAGACAACTGTGCACACTGTCAAACTGTGCAGTTAATGCACTGAAGTGTTATAAAAAGAGGATCTCCTCAATACATACTATCGTATACATGTTTTATGATATCTATACTTTGAAAGAGGACAACAGGCAGAACATGCATTATTCAACGTTATAAAATGTTTTATTTTCCACCTGTAAAATGACTACAGACCTCATGAAATTATACTTAACTCTCAGCCAGAATTTTTTTTTCTATTTTTATTTTATCATTATTTTCGTTATAGGTAGTCCATTTTATAATCAGTAGATACATTTTGCACAATGCTGGTGCTTGTATCACCATAAGCATGATGCTGTTGCAAACATCATTTTGTATTTGACTTTACAATCGTGGTTATTACTGATCAGTGACACAATGCAGAGACCTCTACGTACACTTCCATTGGGGGGAAAACTGAAACAAATGATTTTTCATTAGGCTCCTTACAGCACGAACATTCGTGTGAGTCAAGCAGTTATTATTTAACTGTAACCTGTAGCCTACACGTCTTTATTGCAGCCTAGGTAAGAACAGGCGCGTCCTTTCTGGGACAGGACAGATGGGTGGTGGAAGAGGTGTTATGCGGTCATATCCAGCTCCTCCCTGTACCTCGCTAAGCACCGTGTGGCAGGCTCACATTTGATCTCTAAGCACGCAAAGGCAGACTGTGAGATTTGCTTTCGCCGATAATTCCCTGGCCTCGGACTTTCTCTCACCGACAAGACAAACACAGCGGTAAACGATCTATTTGATTTTCGTTAACTTTCTTTTACTTTTGGGATCTCTAAATGCTCCTTTTTATTCACTGGCTTGACTGAACGCCACGAGAGATTGGAAAGTCCTCCGACTTGCATCTTCAAGCGAGGTTAAACAATTTTACATTTTCAATAAGAGTGCTTTACGGAGCTCCCTTAGTGTTATGATGGTATTTTTCCGAGCTACCTATGTGTTCCCTCGCGATGCTTTTGCATTACCTCCCAATAGTTTTGCGTTACATGGTAATACTTTTGCATTAGACTCATTATTGCAGGGGAATGCAAAAGTATACAAATGCGAGGTAACCTAAAGATATTGCGAGGTAATGCAAAAGTATTGCGAGGGAACGCAACATAGCTCAGAAAAAAAATCACCACCATGAACCTTTGGGAGCTCCATAGTAGTTTGTAGAATATGTATTAGTATAAGTAGTGAAAAATAGAGTGGATCTTCTGCTGCTGTTTTTGCAAAGAACGTGGGTGTACATTGGAGAATTTGACATTTTAGGGAGAGTGCACAATATAGCCTAGAATCGTAAGGTTATCAGTGACAACTTCTGGTTCAGACTTTACCACTGAAATTATGTGAGTTAATGTAATTAACGTAAATCAGGAATCGCCTCTTCCTTGCTTTACAGGTTTGGTTTTCGATTAACATTATTTGTATATTGTTGTTTGTTTGTAGATCTGTTGTTTCATGTATGTGCCGCATTAGCGTCGTGTTTTAAATCATACATGTTGGTTTAATCTGGAGGGTTAGGTAGTTTGGGCCTACCCTTCGTCACATGGCTGAAAATAAAATAGGTCATAGCACTGATTCGTCAAGGTAATCTGTGGGGTCTCAGGGAAAAAAATGATGGCCTATTAATTCGCTGAAATTAATAAATCGTAAATTTAAGACCATATCTAAAAACGCACAAAGTTACTAACTGAGGCACCAAGGTGGCGGGAGGTAAATCGTATTGCTAAATGTGAAACGAGCTCTCGTGTTAGGATGCGCCTTAAACCTGCTAATCCTAAACCTATAGCCTAATTAGCCTTCCACTGAAGGATTGGTTTAGGTAAAATAGTGAATACTATAAGAAGATGCGTTTATTTAAGTTTTATATTTATATTTATAGTTTTATACCTTTATATACCTAATTGATTTAAGCTAATAATGTCAAATAATGCTAAAATGCAAAAACGTTGCACACAAGTAAAAGTAGCCTAACCTATAACTGATTTGGAGACATAATTAAATGGACAAAATGGCAGTTATCTAAGGTAGAAGGTTAACTTTGAGTAGTATAGATGTGTTTCTATTTACACTCGGCACTGCCCAGGTTGAGGTTTTTGGCATGTGCTACTTTCCGAAAAGGTTTTCTGAACCTTTTACATTGAGGTACAGCCACCGACTACAGATATATATATTATATATATATATATATATATATATATTAGATATTGCTAAATGCTCCGTTTATTTAAGGATTAAAACTCATTGTTGCATTGTTTTGCAGTTGTTTATCCAAGACATACCTGACCATAAAACTCCAGCAATTATGAATTAAGATTTGCTGTAGAGTGTCGAGCTCTGTTAGGCGAGACTGAGTCCACATGCATGGGCAGTGCTGAGTATTCTGTTTAAAATGTCAGTTATTAATAATGAACAGCAAACCTATTCTCCGCAATACCATTCATGACACATGTTATATAATAGAGTAGATTGTCAGCATAACACAGAGTAGACAATGTGCAGTGGGATGAGTTCTATGAGAAAATGATGACTAAGCCCGTGAAACAGAATGATGTCCGATCAGATTTGATTCCATCTGACAACTTAATACCTTCACTGACTCCCAGCATGCCTTATCTCGGCACTGCAATTAAGATGTGCTGTGAAATATTCTTCACTGTTCTAGAAATCAGTGGTTTCCAATAGGGCCCAATCAGATCAGCAGTCAACTGAACACTGTGTAAAGTCTGTCAACTGAACACTGTGTGTAAAGTCTGTCAACTGAACACTGTGTAAAGTCTGTACACTGAACAATGTGTAAAGTCTGTACACTGAACACTGTGTGAAGTCTGTACACTGAACACTGTGTGAAGTCTGTACACTGAACACTGTGTGGGAAGTATGTTGATGTTGTGTGTCATTGCCATGTGACATGCCATCTGGCTAGTGGTGTCCGTCCTAGGGCATGCAGTCACCAAGGACTAAGCCTTTCCAGTACCGCAGGCCAATCTGATCATGACTGTTGAGTACAGTAATCTCAGATAATGTGCTATAAGCTTTTATAAATGCTCTATAACAGCTCATAACGATGGTGGCAATGGGAAGGATGGGAAGATGACAATATTAGATCATGACATCATGACAAAAGGAAAACAATTGGTGTGCACAAGTGGATCTTAGCGAGGTCAACTAAGCAACTCACAGTGATAAGATGTCTATATATTACATTTAAATAATCCTGAAATCTTTTTTTCAGCTTGCAAGTTTGGCTTGATGGTGGCCTTAGTCATTAGAGTATTACAGACATTACCACATCAAATAAAAGTCCTCTCTCATTTCTTTCCTTGTCTCTCCCTGACAGGAACTATTATGAGGAAACCTTTGGGGACTCCAGATCCTGTCAGGAGCCGAGGACCCTGCAGTTGTATTTCAAAGTAAGCGGCTGCACCATGTGCACAGGGCCCTAGGCCTGAAGCCACACCTGTTGGAGTTACACCAGCTCTCCCCTGCCCCCCCCCCCCCCCTCATCATGGTTCTCTGCGGCAGCACAGACATGGGCCAGTACGAGGCCCTCCGGAACCCCCGGCATATGAGATGTCACCGGCACCACATGCGCAGAAAATTCAGGCCATCCCGCATCCTGGGATTCGTCCTGAGTATGGTAGCGTTGGGAGTGGTCATCTTATGGAGTGCCTTGAGGGGGACACTAGTGCCCTCACACCAGAACTGGCTTTCCGGTTCATCTTCCTCTTCCTCGTCTTCCTCCTCCTTGTCTGATGCCAGCCTATTGTTGGAGACAGCGCCACACAGAACCCTGCTCTCCAGCAAACACCACGCCAACACCACTGCCTCGCCTGATGACCATCCCATTGCCATGCGCTCATCGGATGAGGGAGGGGACTATCCCACTGACCTGTTCTCCCTGGAGCAGAGGAGAGAAGGCTGGGTGGTGCTGCATATGTTTGGGATGTTGTACATGTTCATCTCCTTAGCTATCGTGTGCGACGAGTTCTTCGTGCCGGCGCTGACCGTCATCACCGAGAAGCTGGAGATCTCAGACGATGTGGCCGGGGCCACCTTCATGGCAGCCGGAGGCTCCGCCCCCGAGCTCTTCACCTCTGTCATCGGGGTCTTCGTCTCCCACAGCAACGTGGGCATCGGCACCATCGTGGGCTCGGCCGTCTTCAACATCCTGTTTGTCATCGGGATGTGTGCCATCTTCTCCAGGGAGATCCTCAACCTCACCTGGTGGCCCCTCTTTCGGGACGTGTCCTTTTACATCATAGGCCTGATCATGCTCATCATCTTCTTCTTGGATAACTACATCTCCTATTTTGAAAGCATTGGCCTGCTCTCGTGCTACATATCCTATGTGACCTTTATGAAGTTCAATGCTTCGGTCGAGGAAAAGGTCAAGGGCTTGTTGGGCCAGAACCAAGTGGATGAGCTGGATTCTGCACCCAAGGTAAGTGGGGTCAATTATAGTTAGCAGGGGGAGAAGAGCCTGGGTTCAGAAAGCAAGAGGTCTACACACAACTCACTTAGTCAACCATCTGATGATAGCCATGGCTTCACAGGTTAACAGTTACTACTAATTACTGAACTGTGGAATATTCTGGTCTTGTTTGACTTTGTTGTTTACTCTGTCCTTTGAGGTAGAGGTTACACAATGGTTTGCAGTGTGATGTTCTGAGGTTACTGGGGTGAGCCATCCAGAACCTTCCGCCTTCTTCTGTTGATAGATAAAGATTTGTCTTAAGATGGCACCTGTGCAGGGTTGGCTCTGCTGGTTCCTGTACGGCACATGTGCTGACTAAGCTCTGGTTTTGCCCGGGAACAGAGATGATCTTTAGGCTACCCAAGGACTTGGGTCCCAGCCAGATCAGTTGGCCATACTTACTGTGTGTAACAAGAGCAACCACACACTAGCTTACCTGACGAACACTAACTCCTCCTCCCAATCCCCCCAAGCACTCACAACAGGTCACAAGATTTCTTTTGGAAGCCAAGTGTCTCAAATGTTTTGGGTGTATAACGATTTAGAATTGAAATGTCTGTCAGTTTGACAATTCTGAAAAGGATGAAATGTATAGCTGGGTGAAAAGCCATATTTTAGTATTTTATATAAGCTATCTCCTTTGTGGCTAATGATCTATATTATCATGTGACATCAAATGTTAACACTTTATGAATTAAGAATTAAGAACTGTGTAGCATAATGTGTTTCTCACTCTGACTTTACTTGAATCATTTATTTTTGAATGTATATGTTTTATGACAACAAACAAACAAAAACAATGTGTCTCACCAATGATAAAGAGGACCCATAAGGAACCGTTTCTCTATTTGTGATGGGAATACAACCCTAGTTCCTATTTGTGACGGAACCACATTCTGACACAGTCATGTTCCTGTTTCGGCATAACAATATTGAGCTTGCAGACTGCTGAGTTGTCCAGCAGGACTCATCCAAAATTAGTTTGTTTTTGTTCCATTTCCCATAAACACACAGTATGACATGGACTGAAAAAGGTTGGTAGTGCTTGTGGGAAGTAAGGTGAAGCTTGATGTGACATCAACCCCATTTGGAAGAAGAACCCTTAGCTGCATGGCAAATATTCTCAGACAACATAACACGGACCAGCCACATGGCAGTAACCCAATCCCCCATAAATAGCATACCAAGATTTACATGTGAGAGTTCTATCTAAGCAACTAGATAAGGATTAAACCAGTTGTTAGGGTCTTTTATCAATGTTTTTAACATGTCAGTGTTGTCAAAATCCATTCCCCTGCATGATGGAACTAGAGGCTAATGTGAACATTCAGGCCTTACAGATTACAGATGAAACACTTTTCCCATTCACATCTGGGTGTACTGTACTGCATGCTGTAAGCTTGTGTAATGACTGGCTTACTGATCTATACTGGCTTCATTATGGGACACTGCTAACTGCACAGACAACACAAGTGATCACCACGGGTTCAGCAAAACCTGCATAATCAATAATACTAATCAATCTAATTCAGCCAATTAAAATTGGCTACCAAAGCAATGACTAACAGATATGGTGATGCATCTATTTCTCTGAAAGACATGTCCAACCTGTTGTGTTTCTTTTGTGCAGTTGGAGTCCGATTCATTACTTTCTGAAGTTATATGCAATCCGTCATACGGAGCACAGGTGAAGAGCAGTAGTTTCAGTTTGTTTCATCAGAGTAGAGATCCCCTCAAGCAAGCATCAGGGACATATACTGTACTCACGACCTCTTCAGTCTTGCACAAGAAACAGCCCAAATACTTTTATTGCACATGTAAGGATGTCATTCCATATTTTCCAAAGCATCCATATGCAACAGACATACAGTACATGATTCCAGCAAGCAGTACTTTTTAATGTACAATGTACAAACGTTGGACATCAGTATAACTACAAATAATCTATCATATGAAAATCATTAATAATCTATTGAATTAAAATGCATTGCTGTATCTACCCCAGTTATCACTTGTATGAGTAGAAATAGGTAATTTTGGGACACATCCTTTATCAGCCATAGCCATTCTTTTGTATTGTTTAACTTTTTGTACCAACTTCCTTGCTATAGACAGAAGCTGGTTTGATGTGGTCCAACAGGCCGTGAACTATAATGTTTGGCTGTTGTCCCTGAGCTAGTTCGGAGGTAATCCCAATTCAAGCTTGTGATCCAATTATCTTAACTAAATATAGACAGGTGCTTCTCACTGTCCTCTGGGAAATCACAAGCACCAGTTTGCACGAAGTATATACTGTAGCTCTCTCAAACATTTGAACATGTTGAGGTTTCGTCTGTTTAGTTTAAGGTCGGTGGTATACATAAAATTGAACTGAGACTGAAGTGGCGCTTAAGTGCACAAAATAGTTTGAAAGAGTTGTGTGTCAAGTCTGAAATACTTTTAATCCCTTATTAACTGCTTACCAAGAGTGACGACAACAAAACATGAAGAAGATTCTTAAGCTTGTCGTGACTAATTTAGAAGTGCTCAGATACTTTACACCCTGTAATCATTTTTTGGTTTGTTTTGAGTATCGTCTGAGTGTTTCAGTTTCAATAATTGCATAACTATTCACTACCCTGTTTGGGACTTGTCTTAGTCTCACTTTTAGAAGTAGTATAAAGTGGAGGTGAGTGGAGAAATGAAATCATGTACCGTGAGGTCTATGAAGAACAACAAGAAGAAGTTTTATAAGCATGAAATCATTGCAAATAATCAAAGGAAACAGATGTTAAGAACACAAATGGTCAGATAAGTGGATCATGACATAAAGGCAATATGAGGACATTTGTGTGCCCCTGTGTGTCATTATACCCAGTATAGGCAGTCTATATGTCTGGATAGTCTGTGTATCAAGTTATTCACTTAAGTTTAAGTATGCATGTTTTAGTATGCTCTTCATTAGTAAGCATTCTAATGGTAGTGGAGTTCTGGAATGCAACTGCAACAATGTCACCATTGCAACAGGGAGCAGATAAAAAAAGGCTACAAAACTTGGCAGGTGAAAGTAAGGTGTCACGTTGTGGCTCGCTAAGGTTGCTGTGGGAGTTCACACGAAAGGTTGAAAGTCACTTGTCTAAATGCGGTTATCTCTTACCATTAATCCTCTTTAGTTCTCCTGGGACTTTCTTCACCCAAGCATAGCCACTCCCAAACAGAGGCTCTACATCTTAGCCCGAGTTGCCACCGTGTCTTTCTGTCTATCTTTCCCCACATATAAGACAGCAGGTCATCAATCAGTGACACAATACAATTCATTACAATCTTACTTTTGGGGCAAACTGAGAATGTTGGCATGGTATGTCTCTCCTGTAAGGGATGAAATAGAAATTAGTCAAATGTGAGTTAAAGTCTAGAGTTCGGAAACAGAAGAAAACATATGGAATTAAAGTGATGGTTACACTGCAAATGTTTAATAAAAGTTGTATCAGAGCAAAGAAACGTTTAATGCAGCACAAAAGATCATTCAGATACGTCCATTTTTGTGTGAGACGATATAGTTAGGAGCCTCTAATGGTAGGGCTTTCTGCAGGGGAAAAGTGAAGTATTTAGTGCACATGGAGTTGACTGGGAAGCCTAGTTTAACAGAGGTAACATGGTGACAAGTCAGAGCACTTCATCTCAATCTGTTCAACCTTGCTAAAACTAACCTAACCTTGACATGAAGCTGCAGGTTTTAATTGCCTATTTGCAATGCAGTTAATGCAAACTTGAATCTAGAATTGTTCAGTATTGCCATGATAGTGGAAATGAGTTCCATGATATTTCTCTCTTTACCATCATTGAGATTCTGCTGGTTCTTGCACATGCATACATGCAGTGCATCCAGTGTATGTTTTTCTTTCTGTGACGACAGGTTCACTGCCGTTCAGGCTTCCCATATGGAATCGTTTCAGTTTCTGATGTCTGTTGAAGATTTTCTGAAGACCAATCAGCTCATGATACCAGCTCAGGATGTGTTTATGTGATTCTCCCTTGGGTATAAATCTTATTATAGAAAGCAAGATCTCAACCCCTTACTAGTTGGCTCAGAGTGCATTTAGATCATGTCCAAGAACTGAATTGTGTTATCCTTTCCTCAAGTGACACTTTAATTGTAAACTCTAAACGGGGATATGAAAATAATTGACCACAAGACAAGTATTCTCAATAGCTCATTCTGTGGAGGTTAGAGGAGAAATATATTTTTGGTTGGTCTAGTCACTTATCACGCTAGAGAACAGCTCTAGAACAGGCTTTGCCTCTATTTGGCCTGTTAGCTTAAGACTTACCAATCAGCTTACGGGAGGTGGGGAGAGAGGTAGGTGAGAGAGCTCCAGAAACGTGAGTGCTGTAACTCACAGCAGTGAGGGAGGAGAGGAGAGGAGGACTTATGGCCATGGAGAAACGTGCCGCTTCCTTAAGCTGCATCAGGACATCGGAGCGATTAGACTCAAATACCCTGCCGGTGCTCAAGTTCCAAAGAGGAGTCATGGAGTCATAGTGACAGATATTCAGACGTGTGAACACACATGCATATTCATGATGGGGTTCCCGTAATATTTGCAGTGTGTTAGGGCTAATCCTGTGTAGCGATAGCCTTTTACTAGTACAGGACTTGCTATGTGTGCAGGACCTGCTATGTGTTTTGTATGTGTTCAAAAGTCTTTCCAAAATACATCCTCCACTTTTTGTTCCATTCCTGAGGGAAACTTGAATACCTCTGATTAAGGGACAAGTTGGTTTCTGTTTTTTTAGGTTTCTTTGAGTGCTGTTCATTGCCCAACATATATCGCTTCTCTATTAGAATTTGTATGTAGCCTTGTTCACAGGGCACATTACGCTAATATTGCTAATATAGTTTTGTTAATAACCACTCATGAGAATGATATTGACATATTTTAGCCGTATAGGCATACTTTTAGTGCTTCATGAAGTTAATATTAAACATGAAGGTACAATCACCAATTTCATCATTAATTGGTGGTGTTGTCTACATATAAGGTAATTAACTCATCTCCTTGATTGCACTATTTAAACATTTGTGCTGGTCCGTCCATGAAATAAGCCCACAGGAGAAATGTCTGTCTGAGAGGATTTGCCTAGCTTCAAAGCAGAACAGTAAACATTTTCTGTGAACATGGAAAAGCTTTATTTCCCACAAGATGCAAATCACAAACAAAAATACTGCTTGCTATGGTATCATACTGTATCCACATTTAAGATAAGAAGAACACAGCAATTGTCTGTTCATGCAGATTTATGAAATGATAAGTACTGTATATGTCCTGTAAAAAAAGATGCTGGTTGGTCCTGACCCACTAAGCCTTGTTCAGTGTAAACACCAGTGTCTGCAGACTTAGTTATTGAACCAGGTGTTAGCATTGTCTGATTTTCTGAGTCAATCATTTTGGGTATACTCAGAAATCATAACAGATACCTTTTAAATCATTTTTGTGGAGGGTTTCAGTGCATTGGTACAATTTTAAATGATCTAGAATTGAAACAATTGAACTATAAAAAGGATTCTACTTATGAACAGGGCATGGTTTATCAGAGACCACCAATAGCAAGCTCTGCAGGCCCCTGTTCGGTTATAGCGAGCTGCAGGTCACTTTTCATTTCAACCAGGCACTGAAACAGTTAACTTTAGCATACAGCATCTCTTTCAGCACAGTGAAAGAGCTCATTAACAATTTGATAGTTTGAAATTTGGCAGTTTGGGTGTCTGTGTGAGATCCAGTCTGCAGACACAGTCTTTAGTTTAACATGTTTCACTGTACAAATGAATGGAGTATAAAGGTTATTTTCTGCTTTGCTCACACTATACCAAGCACACTATACCAAGCTACTTTCACTTTGGACCTGCCTAGTTTATTTCTGCAATTGTCTCCTAAGCAGCCATTCATTCATATAGCTAACCAGTCAGTAGCACAAAATGAATGTAGGATCATGCTTACATTTTTCTGTTCTCTCCTCTAAAGGACCCAGAACCTTCGAGTGATGAAAACAAGCTTTCGGTATGTTCATTTGGTTTGTTTTTGTGTTTTTCAAGTATTTTACCGTTGAGTATTTGTTGACATGAATCTTTGCCACCCAACCTTACCTGAAAGTGGGATTTACACGTCTAATTATATGAGCATAAAGCATGAATGGGAAAGCTAAAGTGCCACGGTTTGCTGACGTGGACTGGTGACTGCCCACAGGCCAAGCCCCGGCTGCAGAGAGGGGGAAGTTCTGCGTCCTTACACAACACCATGATGAGGAACAGCGTCTTCCAGCTCATGATCCACACTCTGGACCCGCTCAGTGACGGTACGGCACATTTCAACCTTTATACCACACCTCACAGTTAGGCCCATGAAGCATGCATGATTAAACCGCTGTCCTGACGTCTGGCTTGCGGCAAGGCATACTGCAAGGTCAGGAGCAATGTCCTGACTTTCTCTTAATGTTCTCAAATATACATTCAGACATTAGACCTTCTCTTAATGTTCTCAAATATACATTCAGACATTAGATCTTCTCTTAATGTCCTCAAATATACATTCAGACATTAGATCCTCTCTTAATGTCCTCAAATATACATTCAGATCTTCTGTAAAGCTGTTAGATAATAGTTATTGTTAATGAATTGGCGAAAGACAAACTGCTTTTGAGAGTTGCTGCCTAACGTGTTTAATGTTATGTTTTAATGTTATGTTTTAATGTTATGTTAATGCTTGGTTCATCCCACTGTACCCACAAGATGCACCTCAGGGTCAATTGGATGAAACTGAAATACAAGGTTCTGAATTTTGACCTAGTTGAACTAAAATGGTTTAGACCTCTGTGTTGTACACATGTAATTGATGAAATCAATTCAGTGGACTGTTGTGGCTCTTACACATTTGATCTAGCACATTTGGTTCCAAGATCTAGCTGGGAACATTCTTAAGCCAATCAGTGCCTTCAAGTAAACCTTGTGCAGGCCTATAAGACGCAAGATTGTCCATTCAAATTACATAACAAATATCCTTCAAATAGAGTGTACCATGTATTAAATGTTTCACATGTTGATTTAATTTATATATCATGAGAAAACTTCTGATCTTTAAAATATATATTTGCATGTTCATATGCACATACAGTCAAGCCGGAAAGTCTGCACACCCCTTTCACCTTCTCCACGTTTGATTACGTTCCAGAAATATTCTACAATAGATTGAGTTCATTATTTGTCTCACAATTCTACACAAAATAGCCCATAATGACAAAGTGAAAACAGGTTTTCAAACAGGTAAAAATCAAAATGTAAAATATCATATCTACACAAGTGTGCACCCCCTTTGAAATGACACCCAAACGTGAGCTGAGGTGCATTTTGTTTCCACTGATACTGCTTGAGATGTTTCTACAACTTAATTGGAGTCAACCTGTGATACATTCAATTGATTGGACATGATTGTCAAGCAGATGGGCCCCCCCTTATGTGCCGTGGTTCTGCTTAAGGTTTCTTCCTGATTAACAGGGAGTTTTTCCTTGCCCCTGTTGCCATTGTGCATGCACTAAGGGGGTTCAGGCCCTGGGCTCTGTGAAGCGCCTTGAGACAATTATATTGTTTTGGCGCTATATAAATAAAATTGAATTGAATTGAATTGAATTGAATTTAATTTAATTTAATTTAATTTAATTTAATTTAATTGGGGATTGCCAACACCTGCCTATATAAGGTCTCTACAGCCTTACAGTTCCCAAAGAGCACAGTGGCGACCATCATTCGTAAATCGATGAAGTTTGGAACCACTAAGAATCTTCCAAGACTTGGACGCCCGGCCAAACTGAGCAATCGGGGAAGACGGGCCTTGGCCAGAGAGGTGAGCAGGAAACCGAGGGTCACTCTGACAGAGCTCAAGCGTATCATTGTGGAGATGGGAGAACCTTTCAGAAGATCAACCATCCAGGCAACACTCCACCAATCAGGCCTTTATGGTAGAGTGGCCGGACGGAAGCCCCTCTTTAGTAAAAGGCACATCACAGCCCTGGAGTTTGCCAAAAGGCACCTAGAGGACTCTCAAACCATGAGAATCAAGATTTAGGCCAAAATTTTAACTTTTTGGCCTGAATACCAAGCGTCACGTCTGGGGGAAACCAGGCACCGCTCATCACCTGGCTAATACCACCCCTACAGCATGGCGATGGCATCATCATCACCTGGCTAATACCATCCCTACATTAAAGCATGGAGGTGGCATGGTGCGGGGATGTGACATGAACTCAATCTATTGTAGTATAAGTCTGTAACGTAATGAACTCAATCTATTGTAGTATAAGTCTGTAATAAACGTAAAAAACATGGAGAAGGTGAAAGGGGTGTGCAGACTTTCTATAGGAAAAGCAGCTAACTGAGTGAATGGTTTCTGTGTGTTTCAGGGAGATTCAAGGAGAAAGCCTCTATAATGCACAAAATAGCCAAGAAGAAAGGCGAAGGCGAAGGTGAAGATAGCAACGGTGTGGGTTGGTGCTATCTCATGTTGTAGGAATAGCAGCGTCACAACAGCAAACCTTGATTTTTCACATGAATATAAATCTTCTAAAAATGATGATTTGCAGACTGCATCTGTCCGGTATCCTCAACTGTATATTTCTGTCTCACCTCCTCAGATAAAAATCTCCCCAACAGCTCCAATGTAGCAGTGGAGGTCACCCCACCCATGAATGGCAGTATAGGTGGAGAAGGGGTAAGGACATGAGTGCAGTGTGCTCCTCACACACAGTGTGTCTCCTACAAGCATGGTGTAGGACTAAATGAGTGCCTGAAACTCACGGCATGGCGGGTGCATTGGTTCCAGCGTATGTGTATCAGTCAGCCCAGCGTATGTGTATCAGTCAGCCCAGCGTATGTGTATCAGTCAGCCCAGCGTATGTGTATCAGTCAGCCCAGCGTATGTGTATCAGTCAGCCCAGCGTATGTGTATCAGTCAGCCCAGCGTATGTGTATCAGTCAGCCCAGCGTATGTGTATCAGTCAGCCCAGCGTATGTGTATCAGTCAGCCCAAGAGGAATTCATCATCAAATACTGAAGCAGAGAGCAGCCTTTTAACACATCAAAAAAGAAAAGAAAAAGGTGCAGAGTGCTCCCCGGTGAAGAGCAAGATGTGTTCAGTCTCATTCAGACCATCACAAGTCTACACTCTGCATCAGCATTTGATGGTGTGCATTTGGGTCTTCTTGGACCGACTCTTACAAGAATATTAAGCACTTTTATTATATGACATGCAATAGAATTTTGATTGATAAATATGTGGTCATATGTTTTTGGTTTATTTGGTTATTCATGTGATTTTATAAAGGCAATGACCATAGAACATAGAATTTCAGGACAATAATCAAAGTTTTTTTGAAGCTTCGATTATTGTCCTTAAATCAGAGACATGTTATGATGTGGTTCTAGTTGGAAGCCGGAGCCATGTTTGTATTTGTGTATCATCCAGGAGGAGGAGGAGGAGGATGAGGACCAGCCCCTGAGTTTGGCATGGCCGGAAACCACCCGCAAGAGATTGACATACCTCCTCATCTTCCCCATCATCTTCCCTCTGTGGCTCACGCTACCCGACGTCAGGAGAGAGGTGAGATCTTTCGCTCCTTCAGGCCTTTAGTACTGTTGTGAGACAGAGACTACTGGAAACATCAACGTCATGAATGTCAAGCAAGCTTCATGAAGCACGGAAGCAGCAACATAACATTTGTGGCAGTTTAACTTGTGGCCATTTTCCAGCTAATACTCAGGGATAAAGGAAACTCATTTTAGTTGGTTTAGAATACATTTATATAACATCATACAATAGAGGGTGAATGGACTGCCACCAAAAAGTTTCATAAGATTCCAGAGTACTTGCTCCACATTGCTAAGCAATGCATAAACAAACTGCAAGTTAAATCTGTAAAAAGTGAAATGATGCAGTATAGTATAACAAGTTTAAGTCTTTTATTATAACACCAACATCTCGTGGAATTTTTCTTACCTAATTAGTTTGCTGGTCTGGAACTACTTGCTGTATAATTAAAACGAAATAGTGTGTATGGCTGTAATTTATTTTTCTATAAATACACAAGGAGTACTGACACTTTTTCTGATTTTAATTTATTATGAAGTCTTGCCGTTGTCATCCAGCTTTGGAATGTTGTAGAAGTTAAATATGATCAAGCAACAATAAACTGAATAAAGTGTATTACTGAAGGGCATTGCATCTTTTTGCAGCCTTTTGTCAGAATTAACACTATGAATGTTAACTAGATGGATAATAATGTTCTAATGCAGTCATCATCCATTTCCCTTCAGTCCGCCCAGAAGTTCTTCCCCATCGCCTTCATTGGGTCTATAAGCTGGATCGCTGCCTTCTCCTACCTGATGGTGTGGTGGGCTCACCAGGTGAGCATTTGACAGGCCTACTCCATCATCCATTCTGTCTCATTCATAATTGTCCTGTGCACACGCCCTATGGTGAAAGAGGATATTTAGTTCTCTGTAGGTTACAAGGTTACAATTATGAATCTTACTTCAAGTACACTCAACTGCATAAAAGTCATGACAGTCACCATCTGTTATATTTCAGAACATACTGTTAGACTCAAATGTGTCTCAATAGTTTCTAACTGAAAAGACTTCATTAGCCTCACTAATAGCCTGATACCACCAAACCCAATTGATTATATGCATCAATGTACAGAAGATACAGTGAATTTTCCCCATAAACTGTAGTAATCTGAAAAAAGTGTTTTTTACATAACAAGTGGTGTATTTTACTGAACCATATATTTTCTTTTAGAATTCACACCACATCAAAATGTTTTAGAACGTATGACCTGAGGTCTAACATTTGATTGATTGCACCAGGTCATGTTCCCGGTAATATTAGACAGTTTGATGAAAAAAGGGGCCTGCTATAAAAATCCTCTTATCCTAAAGCCAATTAGCTGTTCTTGGCAAGCAGACGAAACCCTCTAAAGTCCTCTCGCTGCTTAATCCACACAAAGAGTCAACAATGCAAGAGATATACAGTTCCGGGTGCAATGCTTTCATCACTACTCCCAACAATACTGTTAAATACAACAATATATAATGCAACTACTGCACAAGGGGTTTGGTGGTTGAAGTATAATATATTGTTGATGTGGTTTGTAATAAATATGAGGCATTTGTACACGTACTTAAGATATTGTGCTTGACAATACTTCCATGCTTAACTTTTATTAGCTTTTTTAAGGGAAAATGTTTTACTGTCATTGTCATTTTCTTTTGCAGGTTGGAGAGACCATGGGGATTACAGAAGAGATTATGGGATTGACTATATTAGCAGCTGGGACCTCAATCCCTGACCTAATCACCAGTGTGATAGTGGCTCGCAAAGGTCTTGGAGACATGGCCGTGTCAAGTTCTGTAGGGTCCAACATATTTGACATCACAGTTGGGTAAGGGAGATAAACAGAATGCTGTGCTTGCTCTAAGGGGGTCCAGGCTCTGGGCTCTGGAAAGCGTCTTGAGACAATTGTATTGTTTTGGCGCTATATAAATGACATTGAATTGATGACATCCCACCTGGTTTTCAGTGACTCATGAAGACACAGACCAGCAGAACGAGACAGAGAAAGAGAATTAAACGGAGATTTTGGAATTATAAAGTTCTAATTTAAATGACACTGCTTTGGAATATATAGCTCTAAAGCTCTAAATGTGTCGCATACATTCGGTGGCTTATGGATAACACACCATGAACATTTCAGTGTCAAAATAATTCCAAGATGGCAAATTGCATTTAACTTTAAAGACCTATCAAGTTTAGGAGATGGCAAAACTAAAAGCTGTATATGACTGTGAAATCAAGCAGTTTTATCAAACCAGACACAGTAGTGCATACCTTTGTCATTCCTAAAATGTCCATTCCTGTTTGCAGTACAATTTTTGGAACCTTTTCCAAAACCAAGAATGAGTGACTCACTATTCCATGTCCTCTCCATAGGCTGCCATTCCCCTGGTTGCTGTGGTCCATTTTAAACGACTGGGCGGCGGTGTCAGTGAGCAGTGCTGGGCTCTTCTGCGCTATTGTGCTGCTCTTCCTCATGCTGCTGTTCGTCATCATCTCCATCGCTTCCTGCAAGTGGAGGATGAGCAAGCTGCTGGGTTGCCTCATGTTCCTGCTGTACTTCGTCTTCCTCATCGTGTCCGTCATGCTGGAAGACAAAATCATCGCCTGTCCAGTGTCCATCTGAGCGTGAGACTCCTGGCCTCCCCTACCCCCAACCAACCATGAGACTTAACAATATACACGCTATGTGCACGTACATGCATGTGCTGACATCAACATCTTACTGTGGATGCCACTGCAGCCGTCTTCTATTCTTTCGTACCAAAACACGAAGACACCGCTCTCCCGTTCGCCGTCCCCTAACATGGGGTTAGGTCCACAGGAAATCAAGAGCAGACACAAAACCTAAATAAAACATCAGAGTTAAAACGATACAGCTCTGAGTGGTCTACATAGAAATGCCCATATATAGTTTTTCATCAAGTGATACTGGTGGAATTGTCTTTGGAGATGAAAAAGAGAGACTGCTGACTGCTTTTTCCCAGCTCAGGACATAAAAGCAGCCATTGCAGACTGGCCCAGTCAGTCCAAAATGCTGCTGCTGCTGCTGCTGCTGCTGCTGTGATCTGGAGCAGGAGCACATAGAATAACTGAACTATGGTGAGACCAGAATTCTGAAGACACAAAGACATGAGGACACGATGCTACAGTGATGCAGGAGCAAGTGATGGCAGTGTTGAGCCCAGAAGGACAACCCAGTCTAAAAGAGGAGAAAGAGAGCATCTTTGTCTTAGGAGGCGTAAGGCATGTCCTCAGAAACTGTATATTAGTGCTGACAATGCCAGTCAAAGCAATATATCTATCTATTAATGTGTATTTACTGTCAATTATATGTATATTTATAACAATCCAATTGGAAACAGAAGCAAATCCAACCAGAAGCCTTTTGTCGCAACAATGAATGTAAAATCTCACACTTGGTTTTCAGCGCTCGCTTGGCGACTACATTTGCTTCGTGTCATGGTTTGGTGTTGATCAGTCACTTGGATGTTTGTTTGTTTGTTTGTTTGTTTGCTTGAGTGTTTTATTTGTTTGCATCAAATTTTAATATCCATTAACCAATGGCCACAAGCCATATTAAGAATAGTACTTGGATTTGTAGTTATGTATCTAATGAAGCCACCTGTTGTTTCAGACTGTGACAGGAACACACTCAGACACATTCACACAAACATGCACAAAATGTAAGCAAGCATACAGGTGGAAACTGGTGGAATCATTTCATAAAAAAGTGTTTTAATGTAATAATATATGGCAGTCCATCCTGTTCACATTCCAGATTAAGTTTTGTATCCGTAGACTCAAATGAATGATCATTATCAAAACCAGTGTTCCCAATGGCCGCTCATATAGCACTTAATCATGTCAATTATGTAATTATGGGTTTTTAGGTTCACATATCAAATGCATATGTTTCTTATATCACATTGAAACTACATAATTTGTTATTAAAATGTAGGGAGCTCTTTCAGTATGCACACTTATACATAGAGTAGTTATCGGTCTCAAGCAGTATTCTCCAAACTGTCATCGCAGCTTGTATCCCTAGGCACAATGATGAACAAAGCTCATATATATGTGATATAGCGTGTATGATGTATAAATTGGCCTGTGCAGTGCACTGCACCTTGCATGAAATATGCTCTTTTTCAATCGTTCAATGTGTTTGTGTTCAACTGCTATGCAATACAAACTCACAATACAAACTGCAATACTGCTATGCAGTTGAACTGGGTACCCATGAGCACATTCCATGTTTTTTTGCAGATCTTGATGTAAGCATTTCAGCTACCATCACCTTTGCAGTCCAATTCTGAGTGTTTTATAGATAAGGGAACATGTATATTTTATCCATTTCAGTTGTACATTTGACTTGACCAATACTGAAAATAAACTGAATTCTAAAGAGACACTGTGTGGTGTTAACATGGCCAGTGGTCATGATAAAAACAGTCAGACAGTCAGACCATGTCTGTGTGAATTACAGCAGGGAAACCCTATTCACAATAGTGAATTCGTTGAAAGAATGGATGCAGATGCCCAAAGCACTTACATAGGGGCCTCATCTCCTCACTATGTAAGTGTAGTACCCACCTGGAAGAGGGTAGGAGACCTGTTGAACTAAGGACACCGGAGCCACCAGAAGGTAAGGTAGTTGCCATTTGAATTGCATGTGAATTGTTAATAGTTGTTTATAATACTTCATCTCTTACAGTTTTTCACAGTTGTTAATACTCAAAATACGAAAATTCGGCACAATTTGCACAACCTTCACTTCATGTACCAATCGCTCGACCCAATTTGGCACTACTTCACACTCCCTTATCTGCATTAGACTCTGATTTTCCTTGTTTACACTCTGATGTTAATTACACATCACCTTGTTGTCAAAACACTACACACAATGTTCAGTTGTTGCACACACTTCTCAAGTAAAATCTCAAAGCATCAACCTACAACACACAAATAGTCAAATCTCTAAACATTCGGGTCGGTTGAGCAATTTGCAATGAGGACTGCAGCATAAAAGTGCCTTGAGCCTCTGTTTTGTTTGGTAAACAATGGAGAACTTTGAAGAGATCAACAACCAGAGAAGGAGAGGGGTAAGAGTGAGAGGAGGAGGAAGAGGAGGACAAGAAGGACGGGGACAAGGGGGAGGAGGAGGAAGAGGATGAGAAGGACAAGGAGAAGAAGGAGGAGGAGAAAGAAGAAGGAGAATGGTCATCTCTAATGAGATTTGGGCCGCTGTGGTAGACCATGTGCTCAACCATGGTTTGAGCATGAGGGAGGCTGGCCAGAGTGTCCAACCAAATCTCAGCCGCTTCACAGTTGCTGCCATCATTAGAAACTTCAGGATGGAGAACAGGTACGAAATCTATTTGCCTTGTGTACTGTAATACTGCATATCAATAGAATACATTGTGCTTACAGTATTTGTATTTTGCAGGACTGAAAGTGAACCACACCGTGGAGGAAGAACACACACTTTCACCGGCGAACAGGAGACTGAAATTGTAAATATGGTTTGAGAGAACAACGGTATCACACGGTTTACAGTACTGTACTGTTCTCTGTGTGTACCGAAATAAAACTTTTTTTGCTGCATATTTGTGTGCTGTTTTATGTTTGACTATGAAAAAAGTAGGCCTACACTGAGACATTTTACTAAAGGAGAAATGGCTCATTCTCCAGAGTCATTGTCATTCATGGTCTTCCATTTCGATGATTGTGTTTTCAATTTTGCACTGCAGTGTGCTCTAAATGCTTGGTAGTGTGCAGCAAATGCTTAGTTGTGTGTACTCAATGAATGTATGTGTGTGTCTTTTGAAAATATGTCTGTGTGTACCAAATGAAAACACGAGTTCCATTTTGTGAACAGTCAAGAGATTTGATGGCAGAGTCATCTTGCAAAGGGAGTGTCAGGTTTAGCATTTTGTGTGTGAGGTTTTCAGTTTTCTGTGTGCAGTTTTGAGAAAGCCGTTATTGTTTTGAAAAACGTGTGTTAACAATTGTGAAAAACTGTAAAAGACAAGTGGCAATGTGGTTTCACATTGATTAGGTTTGCAGTTCTTACTCCATACTCCATAAATCTGCAGTAAGACTTCAGTGTGGGAAAGACATTCACTTAACGCACAGCAATCAGTAGAACAGCAAATCCGTTGTCATAGAACTATGATCTCTCAACTTTCCATTGCTACACTAGTCCCAGTATGGTTTATAGTTGTGTGAGAGAAATATAGTATTATTATTATTTAGATAACATGTTTTTTCATATACACAAACAGATAGGCTAGCCTACTTCACTTCCACAATATTTTATATCGAGCAGTAAGATATCGATTAGTCACTTTGGCCTATGACAGTAGGTATGGGTAATGTTTGTATTTTAAATGTGATTATGAACTGCAGCGGTCAAAGACAAGCGGGTAAGTGTTTACATAAGAGTGCTATGTAACAATTACACAAGTTCAGCCCAGCCTTAAAATAGTAGGCTATAACATGTACCCTACATAACACAGTTTTCACGCATCAGCTGCGAACACCGTGCTGACATCTACTGGCCAAACTGTAGGTCTGTTATGGCCCTTGAGCTGTTACATGAAACAGGCCTAGCCCTATTACAGATCTAAATATTAAGTTCAGCATTCGCTTGCACTTGGCATTCGTTTGCACTTGGCTGTTGTCAACTGTCGATGCTGCTGATTGGCGGCTTGCTTGCATGACCTTCCTTTTGGCAGTGTCCCAACATAGATTAGAATACAGATGATGAACAAGCTAACCAGCAAGCAAGCCTCCAAAGGCCCTGTACGGGCCCCCTTAGGGCTGGCACAAGGGCCCTTTGAGGGCTTCCCATGCAGGGTCCCTGAGATTTTGCTCATTGGCAAAGTGCTGGCCCCTCAAAGAGCAAATAGGCTTATATGCAACAACAATGTGAACCGTGTTGGGTAGAACGGTGTCTTTTTATATTTAATGTTTTACATTTAATGTTTGTAATATAAAGGTAGCTTACCTGTTACAACGCTCCTTAATACCAAGTTCTGAAATGGCCTCTTTTTGTGGGTTCCATTCCAGTTCATTAAAATGGCCAAAGAATGCCCAATAACTGCCTAGAATTCGCCTGGTAGCAACCTGGGTGTTGTATCCCCCAATTGTTCCAAGGTAATTGGTCTAACAGGGAGGGAAGACTCAAACATAAGTAATAATAGCAATAATACGAATAATAATTATATGAACTGTTGCACTGTTAAAAGATTGGGTTCAGGACGAAAGATTGTTTCAATGGCTCACTCTCTCTGACTATTGACATACCCAGGGCCGGATTAACAATTTTCTGTGCCCTGGGTACAATCAATTATCTGTTGACTGCAACAGTGAAATAAAGCAGACAGCTAGGGAAGCCTTAACTTAAAACCAGAGAACATTTTAAAAATGCAAAAATGTGAAATTATCACCAGCCATGAAGCAGGCAATTAGTGTGTATTGAGTAAAAGTAAACCACTGGCTACACTGTTGCATGTAATTTCAAAGTCAAGATCATGTTTATTGTATCACAATTCAACTTTTGATGATATATCCTTATTATTTTATTTACAGTTTTTCTCGATTGATTACATTCAAAAACTGGAACTTATGGCACAATGACCACAACCTGTAACTCATGTGCCAACTCCCTAAACCAATTCTGCTAAACTATAAGCACAATTATCTGCTTTAGACACAAATTTCAATTGTTAACCGCACTTTCTTCAAAACACAACACACAATTATCTGCTTTAGACACAAATTTCAATTGTTAACCACACTTTCTTCAAAACACTAAACACCATCCTCTCTACTTTGCACACTTCATCAATGCCAAAACCTCCTTGTGTTCAGACAGAACACACTGCTATTCAATTGGCAAAACTTCCATTTCAAAGGCTGTTGTGCAATTTGAAATCAAAGCTTTAGCAATATGATGGCCACAGGTCAGCTCCTGGGTTGGAGAACAATTGATGGCAACATTGAAGTGAGAGGTGATCAGAAGGGCAGAGGAGTGAGAGTAAGAGGAGGAGGAGGAGGAGGATGAAGAGGATGAAGAGAAAGAGCAAGAAGGAGAGCCATTATCTCTGATGAGATTCGGGCCACTGTGGTCAACCATATGGTCAACCATGGTTTGACCATGCAGGAGGCTGGCCAGAGGGTTCAACCAAATATAAGCCGCTTCTCAGTTGCATCCATTCTCTGGACATTCATAAGAGGGAATAGGTAAGAAACACTACTATGACAGGAAAACACTAGTTTGAATGCCCTATCAGGAGCATAGTATTCTTGTATTTTCCATTGTACTGTATCTGTAAAATTACATAAACAAATACAAAGTGCAACCATTGATGACCAAGACATATTCCTAAACATCAATACAGTGAGCCTAGCCACAGTGGACTGTGTTCTAAGGCGGAGAATAAAGCAGGTGTACAGGGTGCCTTTTGTCAGAAACTCCGACAGTCAAACAGTTATGCTATGACTATGTGCAAGTAAGTCATACATTTTCACAACTGATTGCGTCCTATCAGCACTGACACATTACTGTACTGTATTGTAATCCAATCCAATGTTACAGTTTTTCTCGATTGCTTACACACATGAAGCATGCCTCGTTTTCTCAAAACTCTAAACACAAATCCCTAAACCACTCACACAAAATGCAACAACATTCATAACACTGTGTAGGTCTATTTCTGATAGCACATTGTCAATATTGTCTTGAGCTAGAACAGGATGCAGTAGTTTTTTGTCCTTTTTTATTTGACATTTTTCTTTCTTTTTTTTGTTGACTGTACTAGCCTATATCCTATTGTTTGTTCTGTGCAAATCATTTACACATTCATTTGTGTTTGCTGTGATGTATAGGCTACAGCACTTTTGGAAAAAATAAAGAAATATTTTAGTTGTTACTGTATATTTGTGTGTTGTTTTATATTTGCGTAAAAACATTATACAGTTATATTTTACTACAGGAGTAAGCGTATAGTAACATAATGTTCCTGATAAGGCCTTCATACTGGTGTTTTCCCATTTCATAGTAGTGTTTTCCATTGAGCACATCAGTGTTCAATCGATGCTTAGAATGTCTACTCATATAATGGGCTGTGTTTATCATTAGAAAACAAAGTACCCTTTTGAGGTGACATAACACTGTTTTGAAAGCAAAGTTGCCTTTTGCAGGATATATAAAGGGTTTTGCATTTTGTGTGAGTGGTTTTGGGATTTGTGTTTAGAGTTTTGAGGAAACGAGGCATGCTTTCAAAAAATTTGTGTTAGCAATCGAGAAAAACGTCTCGGTTACTTACGTAACCTCGGTTCCTTAAGCAGGAACCAGATATAACACAATGGTACATGACGTCAAGTCATGGCTACAAATCGAAGCATTTATCTATTCACGCCTGAAAGGCCGCGAGATCTGTCAGCGCGCGCTCCTGGCCCCGCCTTCCAGGAGCTCTATAATACCATTACGCGCCCTCAGATCTTCCTCGGAAAGAAACTGAGCAAGACAATCAATCCAAGGTAACACTGTACACGCCAACCTTGTTATATCTGGTTCCTGCTTAAGGAACCGAGGTTACGTAAGTAACCGAGACGTTCCTTATCGCAGTTCACTGCGATATAACACAATGGGACCCTATACATTCCCGCGTGATAATACAGTGGCAGCCAATTACACACACCAGCTCTACTGAAGCCTTTGCCCTCATAGAGGTTCATACGGCCGCTGGCGGTGAACATATTAACAGGGCAACCTTTGTCATAGGCGGCAAGGATCGCGATCCTGCGCCTGTAGGAAACCACCCTGGAGTGTTTCATGTGCAACAAACATGTAGACACCGATGAACACACTTATCATATACATCGTTCTCAGGTCAGGGGATTCAGAGATCGCTCGCCTGCAGAACACCAAGAATTTAACAGGGCCACCTTTATCATAGGCGACAGGGATCCGTGATCCTGCGCCCGTAAGAAAACCCTGGGATGTTTCACGTGCAACATAACATGTACACTAATGAACACACTTATCATATCTATCGTTCTCAGGCCAAGGGATTCAGAGATCGCTTGCCCGCAGAACGCTATGAAGAAAACTAGGTTCAGCCACATCTAACATATAGAATCTAATGAAAGTGTGGCGAGAACTCCAGCTTGCAGCTTTGCAAATATCTTCCACTGAGACGCCCTTTAGTAAGGCCCAGGAAGACGAGACCCCCCGCGTAGAGTGCGCATGCAACTTCTCCGGGGGATCTAAAGACAAGCTCTTATAAGACAACACGATAGCCTCTACTATCCAACGGGAGAGGCTCGGTTTTGATAGAGGTCTGCCTTTTGCGCGTGCACCGAAGCACACGAATAGCTGATCTGACTGTCTGAAAGCTCTAGTGCGCTCTGCGTAACAGCGGAGAGCGCGCACTGGACAGAGTTTATTCAAACGTTCCTCCTCTGCTGACGCAAAAGGAGGAGGCGAGAAAACTGCTAATTCAATCACCTGATTGCGGAATGGGGTTACCACCACTTTAGGTGTGTAAGCAGCATTAGGTCGCATAACCACTCTGTCACCAGCGATCGAGAACTGAAGGCACGATGGACTGACTGACAGGGCTTGCATGTCACCAACGCGTTTTGCTGACGTTAACGCCAGCAGCAGCGCGGTCTTTAAAGAGACAAACTTTATGTCCACTGTCTCCAGGGGCTCGAACGGAGGCCCTGTGAGAGCACGTAACACCACTAGCAGATCCCAAGAGGGTATGAGGTGTCTCTCTGGCACCCTGAGCCGTCTCACCCCCGCCATAAAGCGTGACGCTAGCGGGTGACTGCCAGGAGAACTGCCATTAATGCCTGCGTGGCAGGCTGAAATGGCAGCCATGTACACTTTGAGAGTAGAAGCCGCCTTCCCCTCATCAAACAACTGCTGTAGGAATTCGAGAATAACGCCCAGCGCGCAGTTAACGGGGTCGTGCTGACGCGCAGCACACCACTGCTCAAAACTGCGCCACTTCAGCGTATACAGAGCCCGTGTTGATACAGCTCGGGCACTCTGTATTGTAGCCACCACCGCGTCCGACAAGCCTGACGCTATGAGCCTGCACCTTTCAGGTGCCAGGCTCTGAGACGCCACCACTCCGGATGGGGGTGCCACACTGTCCTGTGCGCCTGCGTTAGGAGGTCTCTCCGTAGAGGCAGCTCCCAAGGCTGCTGCACTGACATATTGACCAGATCTGCCACCCACGGCTGGTTGGGCCAGTGGGGGGCTATCAATATCAATTCCCTGCCCTCGCCCGCAATCCTGCACAGCACCTGCTGGAGGAGCGGGATCGGGGGAAAAGCATATAGGGGTAGGGCTGGCCACTGGTGGCCCAGCGCGTCTATGCCTAGTGGGGGATCGTCGCCCCCTAGCGAGAACCAGAGCGGGCAGCAGGTGTTCTGCCTGTTCGCGAACAGGTCCACCTGCGCCTTGAAAAAACGCACCCAGATCTGACCTATCACTTGTGGGTGAAGGCACCAGTCTGCTGCTCGAGGATCGCCCCTCGATAACAGGTCCGCACCGTAGTTGAGGTGGCCTGGTATATGAACTGCCCTGAGGGACAGGACGTGCCTCGCTGCCCACAGGAGCAGGCGAGTCGCCCAATGGTGTAATGACGGGGAGCGCACTCCGCCCTGGCGATTTATATACGCCAAGGTCGCAGTGTTGTCCGTCCTCACTAGTACATGCTGACCACTCAGCCTGGGCAGAAAGTGTTGTAGAGCTAGGACTACTGTTCGCAGCTCTAACACATTTATGTGAGACGCGGCTTCTGTCACAGACCAGAGACCGTTCACGCCTCTCCCTTCGCAGACCGCTCCCCAGCCTTTGGTGGAAGCGTCTGTGGTCACCACCACGCGACGCGACACTATGCCCATAGTGCCTGACGCGGCGAGAAACCAGGGGGTTCTCCAGATCGCCAGGGCTTTCCTGCATCTGGAGGACACCACTACTCTGCGATGCCTGTCTGTGACTGCGTTGAGCTTCATAGACAGGTACCATATTTGGAATGGCCGCATACGCAACATCCCTAACGGGAGCGCTATAGCGGCCGACGCCATCATTCCTAACAGGCGTTGGCAGCGCAGCGACGAGACTGACTGTCCCCGTCGGAACTGGCGCACGCATGCTTTGATGGCACTTATCCGTTCTTGAGACAGCCTGACCTCCATGGAGGTGGAGTCTAAGATCATACCCAGAAAATGCGTAACTTGCCTGGGGCAGAGAACGCTTTTTTCTCTGTTTACAACAAAACCCAGTCGATACAGGTGTGCCACCACTAGATGGCCATCCTGCACTGCTGCAGCTTTTGAATGGGAAGCAATTAACCAGTCGTCCAAATAATTGTACACGCGTAAGCCGCGTAGACGTAATGGGGCGATAGCTGCCTCTACGCACTTTGTGAATACCCTCGGCGCTAGGGACAGGCCGAATGGGAGTGCGTTGAATTGGTACGCTATTCCTCCGAACGCAAACCTCAGATATTTCCGATGTCTGTGGTGGATCGGAATGTGGAAATAAGCGTCTTTTAAGTCTATCGTGATAAACCAATCGTTTGGCCTTATAAACTGCACAAGCCTGCGTGGGGTCAACATTCTGAACCGTAGCGGCATGAGTGCTTTGTTTAACACACGTAGATCTAATATAGGCCGATAATTCCCGTCTCTTTTGGGTACGAGGAAGTAACGGCTGTAGAAGCCTGCATTCCTTTCCTTGAGAGGAACTCTGCTTATGGCCTTTTTTCTGAGCAGGGAGATAATTTCTTCCCGTAGGAAGTGAGACTGTTCTCGCTGTATCACAGACTGTATTACTCTGCTGAAAGGCGGAGGGGAACGGGCGAATTGCAGTACGTAACCCTTTGAGACCGTCTTTAGCACCCATGGTGACACTGCGCATGCGCGCCAACTTTCTGCACAACCAGGGAGGTTGTGCTCTGAGTTGAATTTGTCGGGGACTAACCCGCTCATGGTCAATGAGTCTACGCCTAGATCTACACCCACTCCGCCTAGGGAGGGGGACGAGATCTGGGGCTGCCCCCTCATGTTTTCGAAAAAAAATTGGGGGTGCGATTGCACTGTGTGCATCGCGGGGGGAGTTGCACAAGCATGCCTGGGCACTGCGCCATCTGGGACAGGAGTTAGGACATATGATTGTGGTGCTTGTGAAAACCTGCTTACCGTGCTGGACATGATTTCCACATGTGAGCGACGGGCTGATTTCTTTGGAGGCGGTGTGGGCTCCACCGCTCCCCCCTGTGTGACGAGTGGCTGACTGTCACGGTCAGGAAGCCTGAGGTCTCCCTCTGCCTCGCCCGCGGCGAGCGGAGTGCTGCCGCGGAGCCTGGGCTGCGCCCTGGGCAGGGCGCGCAGCTGGTTGTTGTGCTGCAGGCTGCGCTGGAGGGCGGAAGGGATGTCTCTGCCAGCCTCGCCCGGTGGATACCTTTGCTGGAGGCGCTGGCGAGCGGAACCCGCTTCTCTTCCGGCCCGGTGCGGGTGTGGTGTGTCCTGAGGAGGACGTCTCACCCGTGCCACTAGAGCGAGGCATCCAAGCCTGGAATACCTCTCTGCTCTTCTGCTGTTCTTCGAACTTGGCAGCCATTGTGACCACTGCCTCCCCGAAGGCGCCCTGGACAGAGACCGGGGCGTCGAGGAGTGGTGCCTTTTCTCTGTCTGACAGCTTAGCCAGTGATAGCCACAGAGACCTCTGGGTAGCCACCGCGGCACCCATCACCCTCCACAGTGCCTGTGCCGTGCACCGAGTTAGCCTGAGCGACAGATCCGTCGCGCGACGGAGTTCTGCCACAGACGGGTGATCTTCCCCCAGCGACAAGGCAAGCTCAGTCAGGAGCTTTGCCTGGTAGCGCTGTAGCAATGCAGCCGTATTGGTCGTGCAGGCAGCCTGCCCTGCAGCCAAGTAGGACTTCTCTGCCAGCTGAGCCTGGTGTCTGCTCACCCGCGTGGGCAGGAGAGGCTTCTGGCCGAGACGCATCGTGGGGGATGCGGGCGAGAGGTAGCCCGCTACTGCATCCTCCACCTGAGGAAAGGAGAGGTAGCCCCTCTCCTTAGCCATGTGGAGCTGCATGTAGGGCGCGAACCCCGGCACCGGGGCTCGGCCCGAGTAGGGTATCGCCCATGTCGCCTGCAGTTCCTCGTGCACCTCCTCAAAGAAGGGGAATGCTGGAGGGAACTGACGTGGCGGGGCCAGCATAGAACTCCCCGTCCAGCAGCGAGGACCGCACACTGGGAGGGGGAGGGAGAGGGAGCCCGAGGCAGCTGGCTGCTCTTAGCGCAACCTCGTGGAGCTGCTGGCCCAGGAGCCGAGACGAGGTAGGAGGTGTCTCCACCCGCAACCTGACGTCATGGCTCGTCTGCATTGCTTCCGCGATTGAGCTGTGCCCATCGGAGAAGTCTAGCAGACTATCATCATCCAGGCTGATGTCCAGCTCGAGCGCATCGTGGGGGATTGCCTGGACACCGCTTGGTTGAAGCTCCTCCGCCTCGCTGTCCGCAGCCCCAGGGCTGACAGGCGGTGGAGATGGGGAGAGACCCGGGAGCGGAGCTGCCGCCGCAAGGCGACTGCTCACGCTCACCAAGTCCAAGGCTGAAGACGCACTCATTCCTACGGGGGCGTCAGCCCCGGATGGAACTAGTGCAGTCTCCTCGGCGTCCTTGCGCTTCCAGAACGCAAGGCGCCTGGTAGCCTTAGCTAGCGGGAGGCTAGCACAGATGGGACAGACAGGGGCTTCGCCTGAGAAGGCGCCCTCCGCGTGGTCCCTGCCTAGGCAGGTCACGCACCGACGGTGGCGGTCGCCCTTGGGACGGACGTGACCGCAGTCGGGGTAGTGTCTGGCCATCTTTTATCAATCTGAAAGTAGAGAAGAATGTTAAAACACAAGCACACTATCTGCAACGAACACGTTGTTAGCAAGCTAGCAGGCTAGTCAGAGACTTAGCCAGCCAGGCAGCAAGGATAGCAGCAACTACTTTCAAAATGAAATTAAGCCAATGAATTTCGTAGCGCCCTGAGCTAGTGAGGGTTAAGGAACCCGATAACTCACCAACCCGTAGAGAGCGAAAGCACACAAAACTCTTTTGACTGTGGTAAAGCGTTTGAGATATACTCAGAGATGTTCACTCCGTCTTGCGAAGTTTCAAAAGAGGAAGATCTGAGGGCGCGTAATGGTATTATAGAGCTCCTGGAAGGCGGGGCCAGGAGCGCGCGCTGACAGGTCTCGCGGCCTTTCAGGCGTGAATAGATAAATGCTTCGATTTGTAGCCATGACTTGACGTCATGTACCATTGTGTTATATCGCAGTGAACTGCGATAAGGAACTGTAAACAAATGGACCTTACAACTGGCCTCCCTTAAAAACTGAACTCATGACTACACAAACAATTATGAGGCCTAATGACCTATCTTTACTTTTAAAACTTCTCACAGTAACACACATATATTAATTCCAGTAACCA
Source organism: Clupea harengus (assembly GCF_900700415.2). NCBI lineage: Eukaryota > Metazoa > Chordata > Actinopteri > Clupeiformes > Clupeidae > Clupea > Clupea harengus. The sequence goes on along the minus strand of NC_045173.1, from coordinate 1,040,705 downwards.
TTCCAACCAATAACCAATTCCAGCAGTCACCATTAAGGCTGCGTTCACACTTGACTTCTTTTTTTCGACTGCCAGCGCCTTTTTTACATGCAACTCTATGGGAAAAGGCAAAAGGCGGACCGCCTTTTTCAAAAAGCGGCCGCCTTTTAAAAACTTCTAAAAAAGCGCAACCCCTGACGCCTTTTGAGTTTCAATTTTCTCAACTTTTCAGAAAAGCGCTGGTGACGTCAAGCGCCTTTTTGACAGCTGACCAATCAGGACGAGGAGAGTAGGTACCAGCCTACCTTCCATAGTAACCTACTGCCTTAGTTTAAAAAAAAATGGCGGACCAAACTCCGTAGTTCATCGTATTTGTACCTAGAAGTTTTTAAGTTTTTACTTTTTTTTGCTTAGATTTTTAGAAAGTTACCGAGAAATAGACACCGTACAATATAAAACCACATTATTGTAACTGAAAACTACGTGTAAGAGGATTTGCGAGGTGTCTGAGTTACCTAGCTCATGTTAGCATGCTACTAGCCGTTAGTGATTAGCAATTCCTCTGTGTTTTTGCAAAGCATCTGCCCCAACTTTCTTTTCCCGACATTTACATTTATCTTGTTACATAATCCATCCCCATAAACCAGAGATTTTCAAGAGTACAGAAACTCTCCTGAGCAGGCAAGAGTGCCAATATGGGCTAACGAGTTGTAGCTAAAGCCCTGGCTAAAGGGCTAAACAGCTCGCTAGCTATTAGCACTCTAGCTTGCTCAGTAGAGTGCTAAGACACAGCAATTATTCACGTTTGTATCAACGTGCTGCATTTCACTTAACAGGTCAGTCATTTCCTAAATCTTTAGGAATAGAATACAATTGTATATCTGGTTGGCGCATTCAACAGCACAACATATCCCCTGGCGCTTTGAATTTTCTGTGGGTTGTGACCGTAATGTGTCTGTGTTGGACACAAATATGGCGACGCTTAAATACAGTGACGTCACATGGTATCCATGAATTCTGAAGCGCCCAAAAGGCGCTCAAAAGGCGCTGAAGGCAGCGCTTTTTTCTAAAAAAGAAGTCAAATGTGAACGCGGCCTAAGTAAGGAATAATGTATTGTCCGGAGGTCATTAAACAAAAATAAATCCCGACGGGGCGAACAGCACCCCGACGCACAATACATTATCCCGACGGACAATACATTATCCCGCTTATTATACGGTTACTTGCCAAAACGATAGAAGACATTCCTCCAACATACCTATTTTTAATGATTTAATTGCCGTTTCGTGATTCCCGTTTAGAAATAAATAGTTCTTCAAGCAAATAGAACTTTTAAGTTTCAGGTGTTGCGTAGCAACCCATTACTTGCTGACTTCAAATTACAATGAGTCTGTTAAATGACCGGACTACTGGGATTCATCGTATTCATATTCAATGTCTTACATGGTTCAAATGAACACAACCCAAGCATTAAGGCTATAATGTCTTTTTCATAAATGGCTGAAGTTCTGCATAAAACACAACCATAGACTGAAACTAAACAGAAGCTGCCTGTTATATAAATAAACTATAAAAAGAGCATGAATCCAAGTGTCTAACACCAACACAAACTACAGCCGACAAGTTTCAGACAGATTCTAAAACTGATTGTTCCAATCCTTAATTGTGATTGGCTAAATCGCGTTCCATGCCGTTGTAAAATCCAGCATTACCTGTCAAGTTGTCCTCATAACATTCTATGATAACATTCCATATTACTGCGCATTGAATATTTCAAAGAAAGAAAGACGTTACAAAGCTGTCGCTGGCCTAGAGGGGAGAGAGATTATGGCAGTGACGGGACATAGATAGGTGCGAGTTGTCACTGAAATCGTACTGGCGTCCAAATTACAGCGAGAGGAAGGAGTGGAGCAACATCCTTGCAACATCATCTGGGACACTGAAGCGTCAACATCAAGATACCCCTGTCGCTGCACCAGCAAAGAGGAGCCCGTTTGAAAACTATTTCAACAATTGCACTATTAATGGCGATATACAATTTAATGTGAATAAATAAGCACCCCTTTTTTGTCGGTAGCGCAAGTGTTCCATCTGGCTGTTGCGTGGCAACGATTTTTTAGGAACTATACTTTGTAGTGGCGGAAGAATGACGGTTTGTTATTAAACTATTTTGTTTCTTAAATTTAATTGTCGTTATTTAATGAAACCATATCAGATATTTGTAGTGACAGTTTTAGAAAAGCAATAAGCCCCGCGAGTCCGTGTTTTGCGCTGATTTTAGAACAGGTTAGGGGAGTTGTTAGGCACGACGCGAAGCGGCCTCTTGGGGCTTATTGCTTAAATCACAATCGTAACTTTTTTTGAGCAATTAAATATATCTCTTGTTCTGCCTGTTTTGTGACAGCAGAACAAGGTGCCTAATATTTCTATACTGAAATAATATCGGCATTATAATTATTATAACTATGATGATTTTTCAGTTGCCTATTTTTTGGTGCTCCCTCAGGACTTGGTGCCCTACGCACAGCGCCTAGTTCGCGTTATGGGAGCGGCGGCACTGTCCTTCCTTTTGGCAGTGTCCCAACATGATGACAGATGATGAACAAGCTAACCACAATTAATTGGGCGTGAATTCGTCATTGCACTTGTCACGTCGGTCCCTGGATCAGAATTGTATATCCTGGTTTACCTGCGCCTTCTTGACACCTTGCAGGTAAGTGTCAATTTCCCACATAATTCTCATCTGCATCTCAGCACCAGTCTGGGCTATAGACCTATCATAGACCCCCGCAAATTATTACTTGGGCTTTTTTGGGCTAGTTGACAAAATAGGCTGTTTGAAGAACTGATTAGACCACCGTAGGGTTGAAGGTATAAATCGAATTCTTCAATGGCATCTCTAAAATGAACTAAAAAATAGCAGATGTTTACGCGCATTGTTTTAAAGTAGCACTAATCAACAGAATATAGTTCTTACCGTAAATCCTCAAATAAAGACCGGGATTCAATTAGACGCCGGGTTTCAGATAGTAGCCTGGGGCGCGGTCGATATGGACAAATAAAGGCCGGGCCCCGAATACTAGCCTATTTTACTGTAGCCTACCAGCATCAGTCCATCGGCACAAAATAGACATCACAATTTAATTGAATGCATTTCATAAATACATGTTCTCCTCATGTTTAATGTTGTTGGCTAATTTCAAGGGCTGTTTACAATAAAAAAATAAATGTTCTCACGTAGGACTACTAGGCGAATTTGTTATTGTTAATGAAGGCGCGTCTGGCAATTTGTTATTGTTCATGAAGGCGCGTCTGGCAATTTGTTATTGTTAAGCCTAAATACACGTATCGTAGCCTACTGTTGTTTAACTGTAACGTTTTAGTTGGCTAGGTTACTTTTTTCCAGAAGGGATCATAAAGCAGTAGACTATGGCACTAAGGCGAAACTTTGATATTCAATTCAAAGAGAAGGTGTATGCTGAAGAACATTCGGGAGAAAAAGCAGCAAAGCAGTTTGACATTGACCCGAGACGAATTCGATACTGGAAGAAGCAAAAGAATGAACTGAATGCAGCCAAAAAGACCATATCCCAACTAGCAGGTGGAGGTAGAAAGAAAGTTAGCCTGGATATGGAAACCAACCTCGTCGAATGGGTTTTTTCCGTCCGCGATAAGCATAATAGTGTCTAGAAAAATGATTAAAAAACAAAGCTTTTTAAATCTTTTCCTCCGTGACTGACAGTGGAGACCATAACTTCGATGTTTATTGTTACGTTGACACTGCACATAAAGCGCTACGCGATACACTTTTAATTTGGCCGAGTGATATTTTAGACTTGCTTGATTGTAATTGTAGATTGTAATTGTAAATTGTAAATAAAAGACCCCGGGCACAATTTGAGGATTTACGGTAACTTAAATGTCTTGACTGTTAACACGGTCTTGTTCTTCACAGTTTATGTCTTTGGTGGTGCTAAAATAGCTTACAGGATAACTTTAATGAAAGTTACATTCAATACATCGTTTTGTCAGAGATGACTAGTAGCCTACATTATGCATGTGTACAGTTTTGGGTGGGGCTAAATATCTAACCAAAATGGTACAAGCCCCAACTCGTTACATTAAAAAAAAAAAAATTCTCAGTCCAATCATTCTAAAAACATTTTGTTGAAAGCAAGGAAAAGGCAATTTCTTCTATGATGAATATTAGATGTTAATTGTTTTTTGTGTCTTTTCTGTATGAATGCTTAAAAGCTTTACATACAAATCATACAAAGACAAATTAAAATGTGTTGTTTGTGTGTGTGTGTCTGTGTAGGTCTCTACTTTTGTCAACAAAATCTCTTCTCGGACTTATTAACCAGGTGCCTTTGGAAGAGACAGGGGGAAAGCAAACTGACGGTTATTCCTCATGTCGAATACGAGTCATTTCAGAAAGTCATGGCTGGTGTTTCTACTCCTCTCTGGCGTGGTGTCCCTCTGCCTTGTGCTGTTTGCACCCACCCTTCATAAACGCCTCGTTGGGATTAAGGACTGTCGGACTCTTCCTTCTGCGCTGTCTAGGTGAGATTGGTTAAAAGTGCCATCCATGATTCTAATCAAATACATTTTTTGTCTAATTCAGCCAATTGTTCCTCAAGTTCATCTAGCTGTCTGTTCTGTGTGTGCACTCAAACAGCCTGGTGTTCTTACACAGCCCTGGCCCTGTAAATGGGCAACAGTGACTCGGGCAAGCCATAAATAATGGTCCGACTTTGATTGAGTAAATTCATCAATTATTTCTGGTTTCAGTATATACACCTGCAGTTAGAAAAATGCATTTATCTGATCCTGGGCTTTTTTCTTGGCCTTGTTTGTTTCTCCAAATAGCTGCTTCTGAATGTTCCGTAATGTTTTTGGGGATGGTTGTTGCATTGTATAGGGTCAGGTGAAAATGTAGTTGAGTGTGTCATAAACAGACTCCAAAGATAAGCTGGGCGCATAAAACAGGTTTTATGACAGACAAAGGGCGGTATTCTCCCGTCCCATCGCTTCCCATCTGACTACAGCTCAATTATCCCTGACATACTAGTCAGCAAATTAACTGCACTAGGCCTCTCCCCCTCCATCTTCACCTGGATAAAAGACTTCCTCTCAAACCGCCCACAAACTGTAAAACTCGGCCCCCACCTCTCCTCCACCATCACGCTAAGCACTGGCTCTCCACAAGGCTGTGTGCTGAGCCCACTACTGTACTCCTTGTACACCCATGACTGTACTCCAACCCATCCCACCAACACCATCATTAAATTTGCTGACGACACCACCGTGATCGGGCTCAGATGACGAATCAGCGTACAGAGATGAAGTACAGAAACTGACAGTGTGGTGCTCAGACAACAATCTGTCACTGAACACCACAAAAACGAAAGTTCTGGACTACAGAAGGCGAAGTGCAGTTCCGGCCCCACTCTACATCAACGGGGACTGTGTGGAGAAGGTCCACACCTTCAAATTCCTAGGAGCTAACTTATCAGATGACCTCTCATGGTCTGCCAACACCTCAGAGACAGTAAAAAAGGCACAGCAGCGACTACACTTCCTGAGAGTACTCAGGAAAAACAACCTGGAGTGTAAACTGATGGTGGCCCTCTACCGCACCACTATCGAAAGTGTACTAACCTACTGCATCTCGGCGTGGTACTCCGGTTGCACTGCAGCAGACAAGAAGCACTTTATTGACTACAAGTCACATACCATCTCAGTCACCTTACACATGTGCATAAACAAAGCTGTCTGTGTTTATTGTAAAGCACCTCAGGGAAGTACTGTTGATGTATTTATTGAAGTACTTTAGTCTATGCCACCGCACTTTGTTCTACTCTTAATGTATATATACAGTGCCCTCCACAATTATTGGCACCCTTAGTGAATGTGACCAAAACAGGCTATGAAAAAATGTCTTTGCTGTTTATCCTCTTGGTCTTTCACTCAAAATATTCACAAAAATCCTACCTTTTCATTGAAGTAAAATTATTGAAAGAAAAAAAAAACGTTGACATTAAATAAATATTATTCTCCAAAACAGGTGTGCCACAATTATTGGCACCCCTTAATGTAATGTTTTGAGCAGCCTCCCTTTGCCAAGATAAGAGCTCTGAGTCTTCTCCTATAATGCGTGATGAGGTTGGTGAACACATGGCACGGGATCTGAGACCATTCCTACATACAGTATCTCTCCAGATCCTTCAGATTCTTAGGTCAACGCTTGTATACTCGGCTTCAGCTCTTCCGACAGATTTTCTATGGGGTTTAGGTCGGGGGACTGTGATGGCCATGGCAAAACCTTTATTCCGCGGTCGGTGAACTATTTTTGTGTTGATTTTGAGGTGTGCTTCGGATCATTGTCCTGCTGGAAGGTCCAACCACGCCCCATTTTAAGCTTCCTAGAGGGGGCTGTTAGGTTTTTATTTAATATCTGCTGGTATTTGATGGAGACCATGATACCATGTATCCTAACAAGATGTCGAGGGCCTTTGGAAGAAAAACAGCCCCACAACATCAAAGATCCGCCACCATAATTCACATTGGGTATGGGGGTCTTTTCTGTATGGCTATCTTTCTGTCTACGCCAAACGCACCTTTGATGTTTGTTGCCAAAAAGCTTTATTTTGGTCTCATCTGGCCATATAACTCGGTCCCATTGAAAGTCTGACTTACATTTGGCAAACTGTAGGCGCTTTAGTTTGTTGTTGATTGACAGCAGAGGCTTTTTCTGGCAACCCTCCAAAACAACTTGTGGTGATGGAGGTGGCGTCTGATGGTAGTTCTGGAGACTTTCTGACCCCAAGACTCAATTTACCTCTGCAATTCTCCAGCTGTGATCCTTGGAGATTCTTTTGCCAGTCGAACCATCCTCCCTACGGTGCGTGGGGTCAATTTACAGATAGGTCCTCTTCCAGGCTGATTCCTTACATCTCCTGTCGCTTTGAACTTCTTAACTATTGCCCTAATTGTGGAAATGGGTATTTTCAACTGTTAAGATATTTTCTTATATCCTTTTCCGGATTTCTGCAGCTCAACAACTTTTTGTCGCACTTCGACACTGTGTTCTTTTGTCTTTCCCATCTTGATGAATGACTAAGGGTATTTGGCTTGTGTCACCTCATATTTATACCCGAGTGAAACAGGAAGTCATGGTTGACCACTAAAGAGTTCCTAATCAAACAGGTGAACTTAAAAATGTAAAACATGACTGGTAATATACTTCAGTTAGATTTTAATTATAAGTTTTTCTAGGGGTGCCAATAATTGTGGCACCCATGTTTTGGAGAAAAATATTTTATTTATTTAAAAAAAAAAATGATTCTTTCAGTAATTTTACCTTAATGAAAAGGTAAGATTTTTGTGAATATTTTGAGTAAAAGACAGAGAGGATAAACAGCAAAGACATATTTGTTCATAGCCTGTTTTAGTCACATTCACTAAGGGTGCCAATAATTGTGGAGGGCACTGTATATATATATTTTTGCACTGTTCCTACTGTTTTTGGATAGTTGTAGTACTGTTGTGTTATATGTTGTTGTTGTGTTATATGTTGTCCCTCGTCACACCAACAGGAGAAGCACTCAAAATTTCGTTGTATAAATACAATGACAATAAAGGCTTTTCTATTCTATTCTATTCTATTCAGAAGTTACAGCAGTGATCTCAGAGTATGTCCTTGAGAGAAGAGCGGTATGCATGACTATCAGTACAAAAACAGGTGGTTTGCCTCAGCATGAAGGTAGGCCTCCTGTAGGCCTCAGCACACAAGATAAGCAAGCAGATCAGTGGCGTTTCTACATTAGGGGCAGGTGGGGGACTGCCCCACCAGATCCAGATGACGCTGTTGTGCAGAAAGCTCAATACATTCGTACTTCGCGGCAAAATATATATATTTTTTTTTTGATGCAAAGTAGCGTGAATATGTGTGTGAATAAACTTGACTCGCAAGCATTATAGTCTTGTTTTGGAGTAATTTGATTCGTGTGTTTTTCTGTCTGTGTGCTTGCTCTGTGAAATGCTGCTCTCTGCTGTCCCTCCCTTTCCGGTGGGGCAACGACCCACGCTGCCCCACCGTTACCATGGAAACACCAATGAGCGTGAACCACACAGGCCAAAGTTAACATTGAGCGGTGGGGCACTTTCAGATGTGCCCCACGAAATCTGCCTGGCAACTAGACTGGAATAATGCGAAAACCGCGAGACCTGTACTCCGTGACTAAGAAAAAAAAAACATACAGTCAGATCAGTGCCAGTGCTAGATTTCGACTATTTTGGAAGTGTTTTTAAATTCATACAATGAGCAACGTAGATTATTATGTTGAGGGTGCAATTTAGTACATTGCCGCTGGAAGAAAAATTCGAAATCAAATGTTTGGGACCACACAGACCAGACAACTTGATCCTGCTGCAGCCTGGTCAGAAAGCGACTCGAACTTTCAAGACGGAATGGTATGACAGAAAGACATGGCTAACAGCTAGCACATCAAAACGAGCACTGTTCTGTTTCCCATGCCTTCTTTTCGGAATTGGTACTAATGCAGACTCAGTTCGGACAACGGATGGATCAAAGACCTGAAGCATCTGGCAGAAAGAACAGTGAAACACGAAAGCTGTAAACCCCATAATCAATTGCGCCCTACAATTGGTGCAGGTCAACATCATGGCACAGCTAGATAGTGCATATCAGCGGAACATTTTAGAGCACAAAAAACAGACGGAGGAGAATCGTTATGTACTGGGGAGGCTGATATCGTGCATAAAGCTCTGTGGGAAGTGCGAACTTTGAGACGATGTGCGAGGGCGACACCAGGCTGCAAAGACACTACTATTCTGTGAGTCAAACTTTTTTTTTTGGAGCTGATTGATGTATCAATGCAATATGCAAGAACAAAGTTTTGTTCATTTAGCAGCATGTTTTGTTGCTGTTACTTGTTTCAGTTGTGCCTTTTGCTTCATATTGTGTACCACACGTGTGCCACAAGCTTAATAAATTATGCAAGTTATTTGAGCTATGTTGCAATCATTTTACTTTAATGCTGTATTATAGGCAACATCTTTGTGTCGCGCTGAAGCATGTGAAATGTATTTGAAATAGGATTTCTGCTCCCTGCTGGCACTCAAAATGCAGCCCATAGCATATCTTACTGGTCTATATAGGCCTACTGCTTATAATAATCAGCTACCTCTATTTTTGTGACGGTGACATGACGTCATACAAAATTGCCCCACCAGAAATTTCAGCCTAAAATCGCCACTGAAGCAGATTAAAATACAATAACAATGTCCTCATTAAATTTCTCTATCAACCGTCTATTCAAATAGGCCATGGAGACAAGGCTTTGTCTTGACCTGGGGGGGAAGGTGAGAGCCTTGTCTCACCTCACTCCTTAGGTCAACCCAAAGTATATTCACCCAGGAATGCTTACATGCTATCTAATCCAAATAAAAGTAACAATTATAACTAGGTATAAGATACATTGAATTATTGACTATGGCATATCCTTATTAACTATAAAATCTCAAATGCCGGTCCCTTCAATCCCATTCTGAGGTCCAGAGCGCTCTGGAGCAGGTTTTCTTCAGGGATCTCGGTGTACTTAGCTGCATTCCCTCTCTCAGGACTAGTCGCCCCATAATGATGCTGCCACCGCCATGCTTCACTGTAGGGATGGTATTAGCCAGGTGACGAGCGGTGCCTGGTTTCCTCGGTTTCCCACGTGACGCTTGGTATTCAGGCCAAAAAGTTACATTTTGATTTCATCAGACCAGAAAATCTTGATTCTCATGGTTTGAGAGTCCTCTAGGTGCCTTTTGACAAACTCCAAGCGGGCTGTGATGTGCCTTTTACTGGGGAGGGGCTTCCGTCCGGCCACTCTACCATAAAGGCCTGATTGGTGGAGTGCTGCCTGGATGGTTGATCTTCTGAAAGGTCCTCCCATCTCCACAAGGATACGCGGGGGACTGTGACAAGCTCTTAGGACTGCCATTGTAAATGAATACACCCAGGCAATGCAGCAAGTGTAATGTTCATCATTCCTTTTTCAGAGGAAAACAACTGTCTTCGGGACATTGTAAATTAATATGGCTGAACACTAGGGCTAAGATGAAATTCAGTATTGTAAAGACAATTTGATCTCTTCTTCTTATTAATATTTTTGTTATGAATAAATTACTATTCATAAGTATATAACTGTTGTGTGATTATGATTCATGAACAAATTTGAACTTGAATTTGAAACATCTGAAAGGTGAAAAAACATTTAGCAAATTTTTTTCACTGTAAGAATGGGGTTCTCAGGGTTGCAGACGAATGTTTGTCATGCGTTACAATTTGGAGTTTGGTATTTGCAGGAGTTGTATAGGAGTGTAAGCAAGTACTTAACAACATCAGCAACGACAGAGGTACAAAATCAAAATCACTTAAAGACAATGAATGATTATAAACAGCACAAAAAAGACAAGTATACTGTGTAAGGAAATTATTGTTTTTTTTTATACACTGGTTCAAAGTGTTCTACTGTCATGGCAATCATATGTAGGTATTTACAGAGATGAAAATGAAATGGATACGAAAGAGCATTTGTCACTGAGATTTCTTTACTTAAAAAGAACTTTACAAATAATATCACAGGTTTGTTTGGTTGGATATGCAAGATGGCACATTGATAGTGATGTTTCCAAGTAGCTACATATTCCCCAGCGAAGGGGGAAATTGTTAGCATGTTCAAAATAAATAAGGTTAGAAAATGAAGATTCAAAAATGATGCATTTTAGGCCAGTCAATATTTGAGAATCCAGTGTTATTTTTTACTTACCGGACTATATATTTTTTCCCACCATGTCAATGTCCTAGTGCCACAAAAATCTCCAGACATCCACCCACACACTGCTCGTGCAATGGGGGCTTACTGAAGGATTTCTTCAAGAACGACAACGGTACCGTCAGGAGACGACAGGAAGAGTACAGAAAGCATAAGACCAGGTAGGATGTAGGATTAATGCACAAACAGCAGATATTGATTTTATGTATTATTATTTACTTATTTTATTTTATTTATTTAGATAAGATATTCATTTCTCTGTTTTCCCCTTTTAGTTTTCCCACCTTACTTATATTATTTACTTATTTTATTTTATTTATTTAGATAAGATATTAATTTCTCTGTTTTCCCCTTTTAACCCTTAGGGGTTTTCCCACCTTCATATTAAGATGCCCGTTTTGATATCCATCTCCTTTATATCTGACATGCAGAACATCATCCAGTCTCGACCTGCTTCTTGTGGCTCCTGCCAATTCGCCACTTCAATACCCCATACAGGGATTCACTGTTGTGCCTCTCCAGAGGACTCTGATACCTGGTAGGTGTGTGTGTGTGTGTGTGTGTGTGTGTGTGTTTAAACGTGTATGTCTACATGTGTGTGTGTGTGTGCATATTTGCAAACTAACTTCAGAGTAGGGAAAACAAAGTTTATGTTAGGTTTTGTGAAGGAGTGCCTGTCTTTTAGACCGTAATTATTATCTGGACTGTAGTGATGAAGGATTAAAACCTTAATGGTGTGAATCTATGTGATAACTGACTATGTGGCATTGTTTCAGGTCTAGGTGTCTATGCCCCAGACAGGGACAAATATAAGGTTTGTTACCAAGATGAGTGTACCGCACTGCAATTGGGGGGTGACAACCTAGATGGTAGCTGACTAGAGCTGATCTGGCACAGATTTGGCACATATTCTCCAGATCCAGACCAGATGCCAGACTCCTCAGCCAGTTATTATCTATGGGCTGAGGGGCAGGAACAGAGAGGGTGTCATTCTAAGATGACGGCTGATTCTGGAGTAGATTCATGCCATGACCATCAGCCGCTATCTGGGATTTGTTGGGATATGGTGTTTCTGGTGTTTACGCTCTTGCTTTCTGTCCAGCACGACACAATGGGCGATAAGGGTTACCTAATGACAGGTCAGAGTCCATTCTCAAGGTAAGGAGGAAATGGAAATATTATTTGTACAGAACACACACACACACACACACACACACACACAGACACACACACACACACACACACACACACACACACACACACAGGGGCGGAGATCCCATTTCGTTGTAGGGGGGGGACAATACATGGTAAAATTTCAGAGAGTAATTCCTGGGGGGACACACAAAAATTGCTGTCTGGCCCTATCGCCCTCTCTCTCTCTCTCTATGCTGTCCTCGTAGGGTCGTACTGCGTTTGCTACCTTGCAGGACTTGACAGCTAGATAACACTTTTCTTTGCTGAATAAAGTGGATGAATTTCAAGTGAATCCACAAGTCTTGTTTTGCTTGAGTTTACTGAAGTTATCAGCATGCAATTATTCATACAGGACGTTTGATTTAGTAAAACTGTCTGGAACAGACAGAAATAAAGAGACACATACATTTCACGTCAAATACGTAATGTGGCATAAAGGTGGCACGATACCACGAGAGCTAGCATAACTTAACTGCTAAATACAGAATCTCTTATAACATTTACAAACAGAAATTCAACGTCATTTTTTAATTCTCTAAACGGCATTAAATGTACTTACACAAAATATCTACTCACAGACAAATAATGTCAAAACGCAAATGATCTCTCTTCAAGGAAGGATTCAGCTGCATGTAAATTAACGTCTTCTCCATTCTATTCCATCAAGGCTATATCCAGGAGCTTGAGTTTAGTGCTTATTTATTTATTCAATGCCATTTGCAGTGTTCGTGTAGTGCTTTTATTTCTGTTAGGACATCACGATGCCTTGTAGAATCATGACTAAATGTGAAGCGTAATTGCTTATTTGTTTTAATTGTTTAATATTTTCGTATTTATTATTATCATAATTATTTAAATCCGAGGATGTCGTAGAATTGATGTGAACGCAATCACCAACGATTTCTCACAAATTCAGCCCTTAAGAACATGGGTGCACTCCAATCTGGCCGATTTACGACTGCTATTTAGCGTTCTTAAATTCTGTTCAAAGTTAAGAACGAATACCAGATGAAAAACTTTCATGAATGCCAGAATTGTCCCGGGAACTTTGTAACATGTTCTTAACTGCGTTTGAGAATGAGATCAATGTCTGTCAACCTCTTTTCATATCGTGTAGCATAGCGGCAGTGACAGGGGAGAGAGGAGGAAAAAGTGTGTGTGTGCCTGCCTTGTCCAAAATCAGCCTCTTTTTAATCAGCACGCTGGTTAAGCCACTAGCTAATGATTGTTAACAAGCTCAAGTTTGAGCTTTTGGACAAAGCAGGAGAAATGTCACTTTTCATGTTACAATGAAAAGGCTTTTACTTGTAGAGGATGTGGAGGCTGCTTTCCTCGCAATTTGACCGCGTACAGGGCTGATTGACTGAAACACGGAGCTGCCCCGCTTGTTAGAAACAGCATGTGAACCAAACCACTTTGAGGAATAGGGGGATCATGATTTTTCAACACTTAAAAAACACATTGTTTTACGTTTATAATTAGCACCGCTTGTGTTGTGGGGCTTTTATTTAATATTAGTATATTGTATAAAATTATTTATTTGTGTTAACAATGATTGTTGGGGGCAGGGACCTGACACGACCTGACACAATCAGCCGCCATCTTAGAATGACACCTAAGAATGTGTGTGTGTGCATAGGCGGAGGTCCCCCCCGTGATCTCCGCCTATGCACACACACACATTCTTAGGTGTCATTCTAAGATGGCGGCTGATTCTGGAGTGGATTCATGCCATGACCATCAGCCGCTATCTGGGATTTGTTGGGATATGGTGTTTCTGGTGTTTACGCTCTTGCTTTCTGTCCAGCACGACACAATGGGCGATAAGGGTTACCTAATGACAGGTCAGAGTCCATTCTCAAGGTAAGGAGGAAATGGAAATATTATTTGTACAGAACACACACACACACACACACACACACACACAGACACACACACACACACACACAGACACACAGACAGTTAACCGTCCATTGCACAATATCTTTGGGTTTCACATAATACCACTTGCACTTTCTCAACTTTCTGGTGAAAACTAACAATCTTTTTTCATGGCATTTTTAGTAAGTAAGTAAGTAAGACTTTATTTATATAGCACATTTCGTACAAGAGTTGCAGTTCAAAGTGCTTTACATAAAATCAATAAAAGCAAGCAGCAAGAGCAATACATGGAGTATAATAATGATCAACATCGTATCAGAACCTGATGTTCCGACAGGCTTCTTGGATTACTAAAATCATGAAAATCGTGAAAAATAAAAAAAGCAAGAATAGATCTTTTCAGTGTGTGTGCTTGAAAGTTCCAGGATAGGGTCCTTCAGTCCATTTCAGTGTGTGTGCGCTTGAGAGTTCCGGGAGTTCCGTTCTGGTCCGGTCTGTGTGTGTACTACCTGCCTGCCTGACGGCAGGACTGGGGTCTGATGTTTTCGTGGTTTGCTTATCAGGTTCGATCTGGATCACGCGGTTGGCCACACCGCATCCAAAATCTGGGTATAGCTCGGCATCTTATCATCAAGTTCACAGGATTCAGATTCTCAGATTCTTCTGCTGTACATAAAAACCAATCGGAGTTTTCAGTGTGGTATTATTCTAGGGATTTGCTTCAATTGACCCTCTCAAGTTGGATGTCGAATTCCGGGAGCCTCTTTCTCACACGTCTCATGGGAGAATCTTGGAAGGATAAAATAATTTCTTGTTCGCGGGGAGTTCCCTTGAACAGAACGCAAAGTGCGCCCTCTTTAGGCAATAATTTATACTACACTACTGATATTAGTAGCCCTAATTTCATGAGGGTTACATATGGCACAATAATAAGGATGTTTGTCTGAATGGAGCGTCTATTCTAACCTAACCATCACAAAAGGACAACTGAAAATTGACCCTATAAGCTCATTGTTAGATGAAAATTCACTCAAGTTATCTCAGGACTTGTAAATGAGTAAATGAGTTGAGTTGATGAGTTGTAAATCAGTAAATCTAAAAGTCCTTTTGTGTCATCCCAACTGTGCTTTCTGAAATGCACGGATCGAACAGGGTCGAACAGGCACAGATCACATCGTCACACTGCCCTAACCCTATGTGTCACAAACAAGAAGTACATCCTTTATAAATTCCACCACGTCATGGTCGTTGCATTAAGAAAATCATCAGTCAATGAATGAATGACCATCTCACAAAACTGATAACCACACAAACCGTCTAAAAACATAAAATTACGGTACAGACAAACAGTCTAAAAAAAAACAGTACAAAACAAAACCATGGATTAGCAGAGACAAAGAACACTGCTGCCTTCACACTACGATTTTATCCCATTCGCCTGCAACCAGCACTTCACAGTCCACCCCTGAAGACGTTGTGTAGCCTGGACGGTGTTCTAGCTAACAAGAACCACATAAAGGACTGCCTGGAGGTCAGAGAGTGCTGACCCAGGCTAAGCTGTGTCATGATCATGCTCAATCTCTGACAGGTGTCACTAGAGGCCTCCCGGGGCCTGCTGTCTGTGGAGGAGCCGGGCACGGATGGGCTGGTGGAGGGAGACGGAGGCAACCAGCTCAACATCACCGCCCTCAGCGCCTCTGGGCTCAATGCCCTTCTGGGTAGAGTGCACTACACCAGCATGGTGTACCGCCTCAGAATGGGCGACCTGGGTAAGGGCCATTTTTAGTTAAATCTCAAGTTTATTTCATGTACATAGCACCGTTAACCATAAACATTGGGCCTCATTCTCGAACATTTTCTGGAGTTTCTTCTGAAATGTTTCTTACTGACTTCATGAACGCCTGAAAATGTGTTCCTACGCAACCAAAGTGTTCTCAGCTGTGCTCCCCAGAATGAGAATTAAAAAATTCAAAGCGCATTCTCCTGCACCTGGATTTGCATACATACACGCCCCGCCAGCTCCTTATAAGGGCACGCAACCGTAGTAACGTGTGCAGTCAGAATCGACCGAATCCACGCGAAAGGAAGTCGAAAGTGAGTCATGTCAAAGTGGAAAGCGAGCACCGGTCGAGTAAACGCAGATCTAACTTCACCAGTGCAGAGGTAGAGGTACTGTTGCAGGATGTAGATGTGTCCATTCTATTCCACTATGGCTATATCAACGCGATTAAGTTTAGTGCTTATTTATTTATTCACTTACATTTGCAGTGTTCGTGTTTTATTTATCACGATGCCTCGTAGAATCATGACTATAAATGTGAAACGTAATTGTTAATGAAACAAATATTCTCGTATTTCTTATTATTATAATTATTTTAATCCGAGGATGTCTGTAGAGTTGATGTGAACGCAATCACCAACGATTTCTCACAAATTCAGCCCTTAACACTTCTAACACGGAGCAGCCCCGTGGGACATATTGTGGTTTTTTGAGGAATTGCATTTAAGAAAACTCGATTTACGACTGCTATTTCGCGTTCTGAAATTCTTCTAAAGTTCAGAACAAATCCCAGATGAGAAAACTTTCATGAATGCCAAATGTGTTCCTAAATCCACCGGAAATGGAGTTCAGAAGAAATTCCTTCTTAAATTCTTCTCAACTGCGTTCGAGAATGAGGCCCATTGTCTCAAGGTGACAAAGCTGAAACCACCAAGGGAAAGCACACAGCCAATGGTGGCAAGACAAGAATACATATTTTTTAAGGGTTAAGAGTTAAGTGATATTTCCTTGGTTTCTGGTAACAAGGGGTTATGTATTGGGGGTATAGAAACGAGGCACTGCCTTATATGAGAAGACATTAAAAGGAGGTGTTAAACAGAAGTTCAGAGAATATAAGGAATCCTTAATTTGCCCCTTGGTGGTTCTCCTGTTAACCGTGTGCGCTTCTTATTCTCTCCAGTGCATTTCCTGTTTGAGAAACACAATGTCACCTTTCCCGTTGTCACCCAGCAACCCTCCGTGCCCATCATATTTGACCTAGGGGAAGGTATGGCATACCTTCCGCACAACACAACATAGTAGCCAACACAGCCGAATGATGTGTAATTAAATGCAGCACATTATAGATATTGTGTCTTTACTGTTTACCTCAATATATTGTTAGTATGACAAAAATGGTTGCCTTTTATATTTTTGCTTTAAATTCTGTGTTAACATAATTACAAATTCCACAATAGAAGTACCAGCAACAGTAAACATAACTTTCTTCACCCTAGATATAAACTCGCAGGTGACCATCACCACCAAGACCTTCCTTAGGTACTTCGAGCTGAACACCTTGATCAACAGCATCCGCCAGTACTATAAGACCATGAAGATAATCATCGCTGATGACAGCTTTGACCCCATCAAAGTGAACGGCTCTGACGTTGAACAGTACTTCATGCCTCCCGGACAGGTAGAAGTTCATTTCAATAATTCATTTTGCGCATGTGTACTATGGTCACACTAAGGTCAGATCGCTCTGTTTCACATGCTTGGTCCTATAGCTACAGGAAACCCCTGAACTGTAACATCCCTTACAAATACATAGTTATTGTACTTAGTTACTGTCCAAATTCTAAGCTATTTATTTCAGGTTACTTGTATTATTAAGAAGCAACGCACCATCAATGCTATTTCTCCATAAGCATTTCCCATTGAGGACAATTTATGTTAGAGGACCTGTCATGGACAGAAAGTTCCGGCCTGCCAGAAGTTCCGGATGACGCAACGGATGACGTTACGATCAGCTGTTTTGCTTTTTCACGTGAATGATATAGAATCTTCATACCTAGGTGCTAATGCTAACTAGAGGTGGGGACTTGCTACGTGCCTTCTCAACTTGTAAAACAGCAATTAAATATCATCGCGGTTGTTTTGAGATACTTCGTTTTGCCTTCTCAACTTGTAATACAGCAATTCAATATCACCGCGGTTGTTTTGAGATACTTCGTGATGTTTCTTATTAGCCGGGCAGTACAAATGCATATGAAAAGTAATTGAAGTAGTGCTAAACAATGTTCACGATACCATTTTTTTTCAATTGGATAGATACATTTTTCATGAAATACCGACGTGGTTCTTAAAGGTTGTTGTGAACAGAAAGCTAAATTGTTATTACTTCTGGAAGATCCAGAGCACAGATGGTTAAAGCTAGCTGTCTTTGAACATTGTTTAGCACTACTTCAATTACTTTTCATATGCATTTGTACTGCTCAGCTAATAAGAAACATCACAAAGTATCTCAAAACAACCGCCGCGGTGATATTTAATTGCTGTTTTACAAGTTGAGAAGGCACGTAGCAATTCCCCACCTCGTGTTAGCAGTAGCAGCTAGCTATGAAGATTCTATATCATTCACGTGAAAAAGCAAAACAGCTGATCGTAACGTCATCCGTTGCGTCATCCGGAACTTCTGGCAGGCCGGAACTTTCTGTCCATGACAGACCCCTTGTCTGAAGTTGCAGTGTGTGGAATCTGGACAGCATCTGTTTTTCCTTTATAATCATCTTTTCTATGCATGCTATCTTATCAGGGATGGTTTGCAGGAAGGACACTGGCTGTGTCTCAGGTCACCACTAAGTACTTCCTCTGGGTGGACGATGACTTCTACTTCACAAAGCAAACCCAGATAGAGAAGCTGGTGGAGGTCATGGAGAGCATGCCTGAGCTGGACATGGTACTCTCCTACTGTCATCAGTGATACAGATGACAACATGTTCTTATGGCTATGATGTTATATACTCATATTTGAGGCTGAGGTTAAATTGTTGTTGTTGTTGCTGGTGGTGGTGGTATTAAGTTTTTGTAATGCCATAGGGGAACATACACATATAGTAATGTCAAAATACTCTTGTAGTCATATAATATATAGTTACATTGACAAGATTCAATAGATGTATTTGTCACATGCATGATTTTACAACAGCAGTAAAATGGGGTTGCAACAACTCTGGCAAGAGCTGAGCAAATAGCAAACGTAAGCAACGGGAAATTAATCTAATAATAATAATAATAATAACCATCCACGCCATCAATGATGCATAATAAATCGGATCTGCATGGAGTCATATCTCTACCCCAGTCAGCGGCTAGGGGGTACCTCTGATTGTCCGACACTTGATGAAATAATAATCAAGAGTGTGTCTGTACCCAGGTGGGTGCTGTAGTAGGCCGAAACAGTTTCAGTTTCCGGATGAAATACGAGGAAGGGCATGAAGATGAGGGGGGCTGCCTTCTCAAGTTCCGAGGACCCTACAAGGAGACGGTGCCTGGTTTCCCTCAGTGTTCCCTCAGCAACGTGGTGGTCAACTTCTTCCTTGCACGGACGGACTCGGTGCAGAAGGTGCTATTTGATCCCCGACTCAAGAGGCAAGGCCACACACGTAAGTGATAATGCAGGACCACCTCTTTGTTTTTAGCATCTTCAAGACCGAGTCAGTTTTTCATTAGTTGCAGTTCAAATTCTTCCTTTCAGTTATTCAGTGTGGTTCAATTTTAATTATTATTATTAGTTATTGTTGTTATTATTATTAATAATAATAATAATAATAATAATAATAATAATAATAACTAGAATATGCATTTCCCGAAGGAAATACCAGTGCATGAAATGCAAAAGTTAAGAAAGGAAGAAGAAAGGAAAGAAGAGTGAAAGAAGAAAAAAAGAGAGAAGTGGCTATGGATAAAGACAGTAAAGAGAGAGTGAAGAGGGAAAATAGTGAAAGAATGAGAGAAAATGGAGTGAAGCAGAGAGATGGATTGTGAGAAAGAGGAGTTGGAGAGGGATAGAACAAAACAAGTGGATGGAAGTTCTACAGAGAGAGGGAATGAGTGAAAATATGAGAGAGAATGGACTGGAGGAAGAAGATGTTAGAATGATCGATGGATGAAGTGGAAGATATAAACATGGCATGGAGGAAGTAAAGGAAATGGAAGGGAGGATAGAGGACTGTAAAGTCAAAGAAGCCTGGCACATTTTTTGAAAAAAAGAGTAGGAATTGATGGATAGAGTAATTGAAAGAAGAAAGGAAAGAAGAGTGAACAGGATTTGCGCTGAATAATGAGTTAAAGAGAGAGTGAAGAGGGAAAATATTGAAAGAAGAAGAGAAAATGGAGTGTGAGGGAGGATAGAGGACTGTAGAGTGAAAGAAAGCTGACAAAAAAGTTGAAAAAAGAGTAGGAATTGATTGAAAGAGTAATTGAAAGAAGAAAGGAAAGAAGAGTGAAGAGGAGTGGCTATGGATAATGAAATAAAGAGGGAGTGAAGAGGGAAAATTTGAAAGGAGAAATAAACTAAATGGAAGGGAACATAGAGGATGGCAAAGTCAAAGAAAGCTGACAAAAAAGTTGAAAACAGAGTAGGAATTGATGGACAGAGTAATTGAAAGAAGAAAGGAAAGAAGAGTGAACAGGAGTGGCAACGGATAATGAGATAAAGAGAGAGTGAAGAGGGAAAATATTGAAAAAAGGAGAGAAAATGGAGTGAAGCAGAGAGATGTAAGAGAAAGTAGAGTAGTAGAGAATAGAAAGTAGAGAGAAAGTGAGAGGGATAGAGAGAAAGATGGAGAGAAAAACAAGTAGAGTATGGAAGGTGTCTCTTAATATTCCTAGTTATACAGTTGAATGGAGAGGGA
Source organism: Clupea harengus (assembly GCF_900700415.2). Taxonomy (NCBI): domain Eukaryota; kingdom Metazoa; phylum Chordata; class Actinopteri; order Clupeiformes; family Clupeidae; genus Clupea; species Clupea harengus. The sequence goes on along the minus strand of NC_045173.1, from coordinate 1,020,125 downwards.
CAGAGAGAAGAGGAGCCTTGGAACCTTGGCGCAGGTGTCAGTGAAGCACAGGTGCAAGCCAGTTTAATGACCCTATTATGATGTCATAATGGCCCAAATGGGATGGGAAATGGGAAAATTTGTATTAGTTTTTCTTTAATATCTTAAAAAGTATAACATTCAGAAAAATAAAAAATACATAGCATAAGTGTCCTTTACAAGAAGAAGTAAAAGAAACGTAGGAATAACAAAACAGGGCATTTCATGCACTGTAATAAGAAGCCTAGGAATAACAATACAGGGCATATCATGCACTGTAATAAGAAGCCTAGGAATAACAATACAGGGCATATCATGCACTGTAATAATGAATCTATATAAGACCACTAGCACCACTACTATAGTCAACATTGTCTACCAGCACCTTACAGAACTAGTCATTCCCATCCACATAAGAAGGACATGTATTGGTGGGCAGTTCAAACGGTTTTTAAAGAAATGAATTCAACTGCTGGACATCTTCACAAAACAGAATCACCATATTGTCAGATATGATAAGAGAATGCATGCAGTGCACTCAACAGTCCCTTCCCTGTCTCCTTCACTGACAGAGTTCTTTGTGGATGCTGTTGGGAAACTACTGATAGCGTCATGCAACCACATCACCATTGACCATCAGCGCCAGAGGCCAGGGAGCGGAAAATACCGCTCCTTCAGGAATCACAAGGAAGACGATATGCACCGTTTCCTGTACTTCTTTAAAAGCCACTTCGGCTGCACTAACCTTTTTTAACCTGAATTTGAAACAAGACTACTCGATAGCCACGATGGCTGTGGAATCTGAAGTGGATCTGTGCCAGGGATGTGTAGACTGACATTATTATGGGGTTATGGGAATTCAATCATGTTTAATTGTGGAGTGTACATAATTGTGTTTGTTTTGTTCATAACAGCATACTGAGATTTTGTGTTCAGACGGTTCATCTGTAGTGTTCAATTTCTTCACAATTCTCAACCAGTCCAACCATACTAGCCTTGCCCTTACTAGTAAATGTTAAGGTCGCCAGGACCCAGACAGGGCAAAATAGAGAGCTTAACAAATGTATTTTCATTTTATTTATATTTAACTTCATTGAATACTGTTTTAATCCCCCCCCCCATTTTAAAGGATGATGACAAAAATTAACCATTTTCAAAAGAAAACACTTTGTGTTTAAGCATGTGAGTCCAAACATCAGAAGAACAATGGCCGTGTCAAGCTCAGGAAGCTGGTTGGTTTTGAAATAAATCAGTAGATCTTCTGAGAGTCCTTAAGTTGCTTTCACGGTTACCAGTTCTCAACAATAAGCACACCCACACAGTAGACTGCCATAGCACATGCTTAGAATAATTTGAATGGTACATTTGCATTACAAGAATAGAATGGGTTCACTTAGTAAGAGACATCAGAGATTGGATCTTACCATCAAGATCTAATCAGCAGTCCAATCAGCATCAGCTATCAGTATGGATAGCTTGCCTGAGTCAGGAGATCTCTTGAGCTGCAGCTATATCAAATAAATATGTGCAAACAGTTTCCAAAGCTAGGCTACAAAAGGTGCATTGTGGTGTTGTGAAAGTCTTGTGGGATGAGGGCCAAAAAACACCCATGGTAAAGTAATTAGTATTAATTGATGAGTTTCGATGTTTCAACGTAATGCAGCCCTACCCTGCTCTTCTTTGGGTAGACCTTTTCTAAATGTTGCCCCGGATGGATGTGGTCCAGAGTTTAAATTTGGAGAGATAGGGTCAGCTGTTAATAAATCTCCCATTTGTAACAATCGTCTGTGATAAAAAAAAAAAGTTTAAATGTGTAAGACGCTCTTGATCAAGGTGATCGTTACACTGACGTGTAATCTAATGCAATTTGTGGCAAAGAGAATGACTCTGTGTGCACATCTCCCCCTGGTGGTAGCTACCAGGTAAGGTTAATGCTGTGCTGAATAGGAGTCCCTCCCTCCACTGATACTTGATCCTCACTCGATACTGTATCTCTCTTGTGACAACAATCTGGTATTAACGTCTCTGCATGACTTCAGTTAGACATTTTTTCCTGTTTTGTTATAAATAGGCTGCATCTGCATACACAGGAGAACACCTGCATAACTGAAACCTAGGTCAGGAGGAACGGAATTCAAACATTTTGGCTTTTATTAAACATGTCAGTCATGTCATGAAATACTGAATGGAAAACAGCATCCTAGGCCTCCTCTGTGGGGTTGGAATTATCTTCTCAACACATCCATTATTTGGTTCTGAATAAAAACGTAGTATTTTTGTGTTATAACAGTGGGTAAAATAAGTATTGAACACGTTACCATTTTTCTCAGTAAATATATTTCCAGAGGTGCTATTGACACGAAATGTTCACCAGATGTTGGTAACGACCCAAGTAATCCATACATATAAAGAAACCAAAACAAATAAGTTCTGAAATTAAGTTATGTGTAACAATGTGAAATAACACAGGGAAAAAGTATTGAACACATGAAGAAAGGGAGGTGCAAAAAGGCATGGAAAGCCAAGACAACAGCTGAAATCTATCAGTAATTAGAAAACAATCTGGCCCCCTTGTCAGTGCAATTTAATATCCCAACTGATGGCCTATAAAAAGGTGTCTTATTACCAAGGTGTCACACAAGAAACATCTCATGATGGGTAAAAGCAAAGAGCTCTCTCAAGACCTTCACAACCTTATTGTTGCAAAACAAACTGATGGCATTGGTTCAGACGCATTTCTAAACTTCTGAATGTTCCAGTGAGCACTGTTGGGGCTATAATCCGGAAGTGGAAAGAACATAATTTCACTAGAAACTGGCCACGACCAGGTGCTCCTCGCAAGATTTCTGACAGAGGAGTGAAAATTATTATCAGAAGAGTTGTCCAAGAGCCAAGGGCCACTTGTGGAGAGCTTCAGAAAGACCTGGAATTTGCAGGTACAGTTGTTTCAAAGAAAACAATAAGTAATGCACTCAACCCGCCATGGCCTGTATGCACGCTCACCACATAATACTCCATTGCTGAAGAAAAAGCATGTTGAAACATTTGGACAAGCCTGTGAAATACTGGGAGAATATAGTCTGGTAAAATGAGAGCAAAATGTAACTCTTTGGATGCCATAATGGACACCATGTTTGGAGGACAAATGGCACTGCACATTATCCCAACAGTGAAGTTTGGAGGTGGGAACATCATGGTGTTGGGCTGCTTTTCAGCATACGGTACTGGAAAACTTCACATAATTGAAGGAAGATGAATGGAAAAATGTACCGAGACATTCTTGATAAAAAATCTGCTGCCATCTACCAGGATGATGAAGATGAAACGAGGGTGGACATTTCAGCAAGACAATGAACAGCCAAGGAAACTTGGATGGCCAAGCCAATCACCTGACTTGAATCCAATTGAAAATCTATGGAAAGAACTGAAGATCAGAGTTCATAGAAGAGGCCCATTTGAAGACTGTTTGTTTGGAAGAATGGGCCCAAATCACACCTGAGCAATGCATACGACTAGTTTCTCCATACAGGAGGCGTCTTGAAGTCATTACCAACAGGCTTTTGTACAAAGTATTAAATAAATATCAGTAAGCGTGTTCAATACCTTTTCCCTGTGTCATTTCACATTATTACACATAACTTAATTTCTGAATTTATTTGTTTTGGTTTCTTTGTATGTATGGATTACCTGGGTTGTTACCAGAATCTGGTGAAAATATCATATCAATAGCACCTTTGGAAATATATTTACTGAGAAAAATGGTGACGTGTTCAATACTTATTTTACCCGTTGTATGATTACGTTCAACTGTTTTCGTTTTAACTGTAGCGTCAGATACACACATTCTATTTAATTCAATTCAATTTTATTTATATAGCGCCAAGTCTCTTAGGCCGCGTTCACATTTGACTTCTTTTTTAGAAAAAAGCGCTGCCTTCAGCGCCTTTTCAGCGCCTTTTGAGCGCCTTTTGGGCGCTTCAGAATTCATGGATACCATGTGACGTCACTGTATTTAAGCGTCGCCATATTTGTGTCCGACACAGACACATTACGGTCACAACCTATGGTCACAACCCACAGAAAGTTCAAAGCTCTTGGGGATATGTTGTGCTGTTGAATGCGCCAACCAGATATACAATTGTATTCTATTCCTAAAGATTTAGGAAATGACTGACCTGTTAAGTGAAATGCAGCACGTTGATACAATCGTGAATAATTACTGTGTCTTAGTAGCCTGGATACCAGACCGAACTTAGCCCCGCCCACACATTTTTTGGTTGGGAAGTTCGGTCTGGCATTACTCCATTGAGGAGAAATTATCTGCGGCTCGATATCGGCCGTACCAATAAAATTGTTAAGGCGGGCTTTATACGATGATGGACAGATGATCAACAGTAACGTAACCAACCACGTCACCAACACACGAGTTGAATTAGTTTTCAACAAACATGGCTGCCGCTGGAGAGCTGAAATATATAGATTCGAGTCCATTTAGACATTGACAGTGCATTTATTTTGAAAGAGGAACAGAGAAACGCGATTAAGGCATTTGTCAATCGAAAAGATGTTTTTGCCTTCCTTCCTACGGGATCCGGTAAAAGTGTAATGTATCAGCTGCCCCTGGTCACATACTAGGTTGTTCTGATTGGTTGTAGGTAGCCAATTGAGCGAAGAGGCATTTTTTCTCCTGGTTCGGTTGAAACACGCCCCATAATCACAGCCCAATGGAGCGATATCAGACTCATATTCTGACTAGAATTATGAGTATGACATCGTCAGGCTAGTGTCTTAGCACTCTACTGAGCAAGCTAGAGTGCTAATAGCTAGCGAGCTGTTTAGCCCTTTAGCCAGGGCTTTAGCTACAACTCGTTAGCCCATATTGGCACTCTTGCCTGCTCAGGAGAGTTTCTGTACTCTTTAAATCTCTGGTTTATGAGGATGGATTATGTACAAGATAAATGTAAATGTCGGGAAAAGAAAGTTGGGGCAGATGCTTTGCAAAAACACAGAGGAATTGCTAATCACTAACGGCTAGTAGCATGCTAACATGAGCTAGGTAGCTCAGACACCTCGCAAATCCTCTTACACGTAGTTTTCAGTTACAATAATGGGGTTTTTATATTGTACGGCGTCTATTTCTCGGTAACTTTCTAAAAATCTAAGCAAAAAAAAGTAAAACTAAAAACTTCTAGGTACAAATACGATGAACTACGGAGTTTGGTCCGCCATTTTTTTTTAAACTAAGGCAGTAGGTTACTAGGGAAGGTACGCTGGTACCTACTCTCCTCGTCCTGATTGGTCAGCTGTCAAAAAGGCGCTTGACGTCACCCAGCGCTTTTCTGAAAAGTTGAGAAAATTGAACTCAAAAAGGCGTCAGGGGTTGCGCTTTTTTAGAAGTTTTTAAAAGGCGGCCGCTTTTTGAAAAGGCGTCCGCCTTTTGCCTTTTCCCATAGAGTTGCATGTAAAAAAGGCGCTGGCAGTCGAAAAAAAGAAGTCAAGTGTGAACGCAGCCTTAAACACGCTTAAACACATGAATGGACAGTCACACAAGCACACCCACTGTGTTCATCTGCACTATTTTACAAATGAGTAAAAAGGTAGGACCTTTTCCAACCCAAAAATTCACGTTTTAAGAATATTCTCCAGAATATTCCCATTTCACATCCATGGACTGTACCGTTACTGCAGGGGCGGCGCCAGGGGGGGGCTAGGGGGTGCTATAGCTCCCCCTGGATTAGCCATAGCACCCCCATAGCACCCCCAAGAAAATAATGGTTTATTTGTTATTAGTATTTAATTTAATTCTGCATTCTTAATTTAATTTATTGTGTGATAATAATATTTCAATCACAAAAGAAAATAATAACAGATTGAAATGAACAGATTGTTCACGTAGCACGACACAGACACGTCGCATGCGTGAACGTTGACGTGTCCTGGCGATTGAAGGAGAAAGAGAGCTAGTGCACTGTCAAAGTCAAAGTCAAGCGGTAGTATCAACAAATTCACAAAAATGGATCGGTTTTTGATACCCAAAATTCCACGAGTAGAAGAATCATGTGACGTTGAAGAAGAAGAAGAAATGCAAGGTGTATCTGAATCTGATTTAGAAGAAGAGGAACGTCGTGGTCAAAGAGATCAACCCTACACCTCTACTGAGGGTGCTAGCAATGCTACACCGAGTCTGCTGGCTTGCCCGGATTTTGCTTTTCCAGCATAGTTTATTTTGCATTTTTGCCTGTTCTTTAAGAGTTGTATTGTACAATGATACAATGATACAACGATCTAGCTCTGATTATTGTGGATTTGAGTGCCTACTGTTCTGTTTCATTCACTTTTAAAAGGGGCCTGCATCTTTACACCGTTTAAGATTTAAGGTGGAACGGTTTTGTTAGATGTGTGACATTAATGAATGCGGTCTCTTTTTGGGATTTTTCTGGATTCACCTTAAAAAATCCGAGATTCTAGCCTAGGACGAGCAGTCTATCTGTGCTAGCCATAAGCTTCTATGTTTTTATTGATTGTGACCTGAAATAATATATACTTTTTGAAAGCATTTCTGACTCTTTGACTGTTTTAGTTCATTATAGCCCTCTTTAGTTTAGAATGTATTGAACTATTTATGTTTAGTTTAATTTGTCCGACATGGTAGTGGTGACCTGGTGGTCATCTGGCGCCAACTTTAACCCCCATTGAAGTAAGTGAAGTATTTGGGATTGCGGAATCTATAACATGCTGCATGCATTTTGTCAGTGAGCGTCGCAGAGGAACACGGCTATGTGCGCGTCCGTCGGAAGCAGCCTAATGATAATAATAATACGATCGATTTGTATGGCGCTTTTCATAGACCACAAAGACGCTTCAGAGAGCAAACATGTAAACAGATATGACGATATGGTGGGGAGGTGTTGTAGTAGAGAACCATGTGACATACATGCTATCACCCTAATTTCATAGCACCCTCGGTAAAACGCCGAGCACCCCCATAGCACCTGCAGAAAAAAGTCTCTGGCGCCGCCACTGCGTTACTGTACCCATCCCCATTGGCAACACCATAAGAAGTGCACATTGATCTTTGATTTTATCTGTCACTGCAATTCCTGCAGTTTGCTTTGATGTGTTTTGTGCTAACACATATGTAGCACTACCTACACTACTATCTATGATGCCACCAGTGGAGATGTTTATTGTTACGATGACACCAGGGGCGAATCTAGGTTTCCACTTTTGGGGGGGGCTAAGCCCCTTGATAAAACCTATTATTTTTCCTGTGACCCAGCAAAACTAGGGGGGTCTGGGGGCATGCTCCCCCATAAGACAGTTTGGAAAATATCCTTTTAAATAGTGTCCTCTAGTGGGTTTTAGGAAGATAAATTAACAAATTTAGATTTAAAATATGGCACAACAACAAACATATTGTAGACATCTGCTGAGATAGGTGCTAATTATACTGTAGCATGGTAGGGATTTGCAGCGCAAGTGAGTAGGTTAACTTTGTAGGCTAGAGTTCACTAGCTAGTTATATCTGGCGGAGCTACTGAGTAGGGTAGCATACCCACAGGATCATTGAACTGGCATGATAAAAGAGAGCCACGACATATGTAATTAACTCGTGGTGATTGAACCATTTCGTTTCTTTTACTATTTTAAACTTCATGTGCTATACCTTTATATCCAGCAGCTGATTATGGCAGCTTTCACCAGCTTGGGTCGGACAGTCGCTCCGAGTTTGTTTACTAGACGTTATCACCGTCTGTCTGCACGCTCGCGAGGCTCACTCACGACCAAACACAGCCGTGCGCTTGCCACCACAGTCTCAAACAGGCGAAATTCCTGTGCTACTCGAGACTATTTTATTTCTAACTCTAAAAATTCAATAAAATAAGTTCACTAAATTGGTTGTTAGGTGTGAATTTGACGATCTCAAAATAAAAACATATATATATTTTTGGGGGGGCTAAGGAAACTTTTGGGGGGGCTCCAGCTATAGATTGGTTTTGCTCCTGTTACAACTCCACTGCTATAGATGGCAAGCGTGAGCTTATTCCTTTGAAGAAATTGCTTGAGAACCATTGAGTTCCGTAGAGCTACCGATAGTTAGCGACAATATGCGACAAAACCCGGCAATATAAAAGTCCACTTCTAAATGCTGTTTGACGAATGTTTCAACGTTTTACGCGGCATTTGCGTGGTGTGCCGCGAACTAGTTTAGATAAATACACAAACGAACAAAGGAAAAAAAAAAAAATCGGGATACAGTTCCGCAAGTGGTACTAAAGAGAAGCAAACACTTTTTGACTTTGCAACCTTCGATTCCATATCAGTTAGGAAGACAGAGGAGGGACATCTGTAGGCCTGTAAGCCTCCTGTGTGTGACACAGCAAAAGTGATTCAGAATCATAAATAGGATTATTACCAAGTAGGTTTCCACATACAAGGAATTTGTCTTGGTTATGTGGCACAAATAGGTTAAATGTACAAAGGGGACATGACGGGGGAAAAATTCCACAAAAGAAACATAAATATAGACAAATACAAACTAACAATCTGAATACAAATTTTCATTGACAAAGCTAAATATGTCTATAAATATGAACTTAGAAGGAGAATCTTGGAAATGTGCAACAGTGCAAGGTTGCGACAATATGACTGTATTTTTTATTAGCTATCCGTGGGATGAAACAGGAGGTTGTGGGCATTGTTGATCAGACTGACTGCTGTTGGAAAGAGACTACTCTTATGGTGTGAGGTTTTGGTCCTGATTTCATTTCACCCCCATATCAAGGATGCACAATTTGTTGTTTTCTCAGCCACACAATTTGAAGTTCAGTGGAGGCCAATTCTATGCATTGTATTGCCTACCTTTCAACTCTCAGTTTCAGGCAAGTGGAATGAGTCATGTAGATGCCACCTTTTCTCTTTTAGATACATTTTTGGATTTGTCATATCCCATAATTTCTTTGGAAAAACAAATTACTTTTTTTCAGCTGAACAACACTAGGCTCTTTGTATTTAAAAGAGGCCTTTCAAGTTTTTTTCCGTTTCGGCTTGTATTTTCCTACGTTTATCTTGCATTTGATAGCACATACAGTTTGTTAAATGAGCATTTTTCTTCAGTTTTCGTCTTTGTATAATTTAAAACTAATACATAATTTTCGACTTTTATTTAGAAAAAAACACCGAATGGCGGCCATATTTAAATTTACGTCATTGTCGCTGGCTACACGCCGCTGTGGGTAGTAACGTGACTCTCCTAAACTTAGCAATGTTTTGGGATGCTGACCGCAAGTACGTGTCTTTTTTCCTAAGTAAAGCTGTATTTTGTTTTGTTGTTTAATCATCGACTGCTTCTGAAAAGAAACCATCTGGTTTTGAATTAATATAGGTACACGGATACTGTGGGATCACAATGATCACAATATGTCCCAGCCAGCTAACATTAAACAAACTAACGTTACTGGACTAGGTTCTATGGATACGCTAGCTTTTTTACTTTTGTTAGACTTTTTTTTTACCACATGAGATATGTAATGTTAAACTAATGCTGCCTAGAATAAGAGTCCGTGTGTTTGATGAAGTCAAACTTCATTAGACTACACAGTTCAATGTGATAGAATCTTTGAGCTGCAAATAGGAAATGTTTTGATAGAGCGGCAACTTTGAGTAGCTTGACCGTGTGCCTCGAACTGTTGTAACTTATAAAACTGACTACCTCGCAAACATTAGCCTAATGTCTAAGAGGAGAGCACACATTTATTTTCTTCGAGCTGAGCCTTGGGTGCTAGCTCTGGCCTCTATGCTCTGAGGTTCTTTTCCAGCATGGGAGTCAAAGTAACACTGCAACAATTTGACACTTTTTGAGGTATCGTTTTATGGGCAACTAGTTTTGGTACCATCCTCAAATTCATTTTGATAGCATATGGTCATGTGAAGGACAGATAAACACCTGTGTCTTTCCCACTAGCCATCCAGGATATGCCCTATGTAGTTTTGTGTACCGGGCTGGAATACCCTGCAAAAATGGAAGAAAAGCTTTCACAGCATGACATTACCAGCTATACTGCCAAAAGACACCAGTGTGCTGGCAAGGTTGTATCAGTGTCAGCTGGGCTGTTGGTGGTGTTTGCATACCTTTTAGGTAGTTAGCTTGCTAGTTTTGGAACAGAACTCCGTATTGCTGCTTTAATAGAATAACGTTACTTTCTTCCGACAGGCTTCATAACTTATGTGACTTTTAACTGATTTGGTTTATGTATTTTTTTTTTACTCGTTTATTAGCAACTATATATTAGACTATTAGGGCCCTATGAAATCCGTTTTAATTTTTGCCAGATTCCGTGCTTTCTGTGTTATTTTTCTATTTATCTATTTGAATATCCTCAAATCAAATGTACAATCAAAAAATGTACTCAGGACATAAGCTACTGTGCTTTTTACTCATATGCTCGGTCTGCCTAGGTGATGGATCTTTGTTGCAATGCGGTAAGGGAATGTAGGGCACCAATGCTGGTATAGCCCAGAAGACTTCAAATACATCCTTTAATATCATTTTCAATTTAATTTCATAGACTGAAAAAAAAAGATCTGTTTCCGGGTACAATACTTTTACTGGGATAGTAAGCTACTTGTGTTATGATAGTGGTAGGAATAATGGCTCTATGAAGGAAACAGGATCTATTGTTTCTGTTCCTTGTTTGACCACCCCTGCTCTCTCTTGCTTGTTAAGCCAAGGAGGAGGGCCAACTTTGAATACGTTTTGAATTCAGCATTTAACTATGATTTTTTTCAATGCTGGTTATTTTTCTGAATTCTGCAATTCTTTCTGCGTTTTTCTGTATTGCTGAAATCAACGGGCCCGGTATTGTCCAACTAGTTGAGCAATATTTGGTAAATACAGGACATTTGTCAATACTATGTTTTTTTTTTTACCATTTAGGCACTTTTGAGGAGACAAACCAAGAAGGATGGCTGTAGACCAACTGAGTGACATTGTTCAAAGATGTGTAAGGCCCAGTTGTACACAAGGGGAGCGGGTCAAAGCAGTATGGCTCATTGGCTGGAATATTAAATGCCATTTCTGTCTCTTCAGCAAACAATCCAAGACGATTTGTACACCCCAGAAGATTATGATCTTTTCCAGTGTGCTGCACGGAAGTGCATAGAAGAAGGGGATAGCGTGCACGTTCTAAGCATTATAGTAGACGAGAAAAACAAGGTACACTGATAATCGCCGCAATTTAAATTGTAACCATTTCACACTTTTGGCTGTTTTGATTTTAGTCAGCTTGCTTTTTTTTAAAATGTATTTATTCTCTGTCTTTACAGCACATAGTAAGATGCATGGGCTGGAATCTCGTGGGCCCGCTTGTGCTGGTTTTGCTGAAGAATGAAGAAAATAGTGTATCTCCCAGTCGTGCTATCTTCAGTCATCTGCTGGAGGTTTGTATAACTTTGAGACATTGTGAGACGTAACAAATAGTATACTTTGAGGACACCTAAGCGTGTGAGGTCATACGTTTTGTACTATACCTGTGTCTTAAACATCCTCCCCATGGGGATGCAGCTATGCTGAATGAGTGTCGCTTGAAAGAGGATTAGACCTCTAAAATGATAGAAATCTGCGATCTGTTCTTTCCAGTGAGTTTAGAGACTGTAGACCCATTGAAAAACCTCTCTGAGCTATGGTTATGCATTGGCAGGTTTGACCATTAACAAACCATGATTCATTTTATTTGTTGATTCAGATTTGCAGTCCCAAAGAGCTTCTGGTTAGTTTGCTGGAGCAGGTGGAGGCCGCTGAGCCAGATGTCATCAGAGACACTGTGATGTTTTTGCTACAGCCCTTACAGAAAGGTGACTAAACCCAATCCTCATTCACCTGAACCCAATCCTCATTCACCTGAACCCAATCCTCATTCACCTGAACACAATCCTCATTCACCTGAACCCAATCCTCATTCACCTAAACACTTTGGAGACAAAGACAAAAGCAGCACATATGGCCCTTTGTGCCTTACGTGATATTTTGGTTGCCGTGTATATCTGAGCCATCTAATAGCTATGGATGCACACATTGGCATGTCCAAATGAATCGTTTTGATGGCTCTTTACTCCTCGTGGATCTGATGAATCTTCATACAGTTGTAGTGACAGAACATTGGTGTCTGGTTTTACTGTGTGGTCATCTTGTGGCGATGTGACACGGAACACAGAACAGGGCTCAGACATGTACAGGACAGTCTCATCTTATCCAACAACAGTCTGAAATAGTAATCTTCTGGCGAGTTCATACTGTATTTTCCCGACTATTAACCACACCGTATCTAAACTACATAACTTCATAGTGAAGTAGAACAGGGCTGACAGGTTGAGCCAAAGGAATTGCATTTTTATGGAAAAATGGCTTTAGTGACATGTCATGGAAGGGTTACAGCAACTGCTGACTGGCTACCCAGCATTACCAAATGAATACTACGCAGGTGATTCGACATAGCACAACTTGGTAAGATATTGCCATTAGGATATATTTATGTGGAAGAACATTATTTATAAATAGGCCATGGAACGATCACAATGCAAAATGCAACAACACATCATCAGTAGGGTAAAACTAACCTGTCTCACGACGGTCTGAAATAAGAAGTTAAGTATAGTTGTTAAGCTACCTCGCTAACAACTAGCCATCACGATTGATTATTCTTTTAACTTTCCCCTCAGATATGAGCAAACAGTGTATTCAAGCTCAGTCCAATCTAAGCTGATCCAAACTGCCATGCTGCCATACCTGATATTCATACTGTTCATACTTCATACTTTTCTCAAAGAGAAAGCCAAGAATCGAACAAAGTAAACTGTAATTTGAAGTTTGTCATTTTAGCTCAGGATAAGAAGGCTTGTAACAGTTTTAATGAATTTGGAAGCAATGTCAGAAACAACAATGGCAATTTTAAAACTGAAATGGTAAACAGTCTAGAAGTTTAGAAAATTACCAATTTTCAGAAGTGTCATAAATGTATAGATAACTGGGGAATATTTTAGGACCTTGGGAATTTGGGACAGTTCTTATGGAATTGGAAAATGTTCCATCATTGTCTAAATATTCTATAGCCTTACTAACCTTACATGCCTCTACTTGCAGTGCTGTTGAATTTTGGCAGGAAGAAGGCCACCTTCCTAGGCATGACACTTTCCACATTGTTGAATCAGATAGCTCGGCTCCCGCAGGAGGACACGGCGGGCCTGGGCCAATGCTGCTCTGGGCTCCTGTGCTTTGTTAAACCCTTTGTAGAGGAAGCCAAAGACACACGCAACAGTGGAGTGGCCCATGATGAGGAGCTTAGAACAGAAATGCTGAAGTTGTGAGTGAATATCACTGTTATAAAAGTGAATGTGTCTCCTATGGCTGATGTCCGTTGTTTTATACTGTCGCCTTTACTAGTTACTGGTTACCTTTTGTCCCAGCTTTTAGGTGGGAATTGTAGATTTTCCGGTTTAACTGTAAAAAATAATATTGTAAGTTCGATCAGCTAAATTCACTTCTCTGCTTTAACACCCATTTACCTCCGTCTTGGTGATAAGCCTGTGATGTAATCTGAGTGTAGAGCAGCATTGACAGTACAAGCCCAAGACTGCAAATCCAGTCATTTACGATCAGTTTCAGTTGGTTTGGATAGAACCAAGACTCTTGTTTTGATACATGTCTGTCATATGGTTATTATTCTAAGATTACTCAGATGCTCCCACTATGGCCTGGTTTAGTCTTCTGTGTTATAACAAGTTACTGGATTCCCCTTTTTCTGTTCCCAAATCATGGGCTATCAATGCAAACTTGAGTGACATGGATTCATTTTTTTTTCATTGGGAGATAGAATGATGAAATAAAACTACCGAAAGTGTGCGTAGTTGAAATGACTTAGTGTACTGTTTCATCTGTAGCTGCATGATGAGTTTGAGAGACCCTCTTCTGGGGCTGCAGTTCACTGATCCTGACCAACAGGACAAATCTTTCCTGTGTGAGTTTGCTACAGAGATCTTGGTAAGTAAGAGTCATAGAAAGCTGTGACTGGACATACTTTGAACTTTGATTATATAATTACTGCATATAGGAGGGGTAGCTTTATTTCACTAATCTGGTTTGTTTGTTATGTGTGATCTTGTTTTGGACTTCAGGCCATTCTTTCTGGGATTGGGGAATCTCTTCCAGAACTGTTGTGCCATGAACTGCTTAAGAAGCACGAGGTCCCTGGCTTCCTTGAAGAAGAGGTCAGATACCCTAAGGAGTCATTGGCCAACCTTGCATACCTACTCTTTGTGCACCACATTGCCATGGAGACGTTCCCAGTTGTTCTAAGGTAAGCCAGTTAGTCTTTTATGTAGATATGAGGGTAATCTTTTGTGTATTTTTGTATATTCTTGTGAAGTATGTTTTTGTATGCATGTGACCTGTGACTAGATACAAAATGTAGGCACCATGACAGGGAAACAAACAAGGCTGACTGCTGTCAGTTTTTTATTGCACAAACGACTCACTGCAACACACAGTGTGCCAATTGAACATATGAGCTAAGTAACATGAACAGTGTTAAAAATTCAAAACTGTTTTGTGCTTAAACCAGCCTGCCTTTGTAATTCTGGTGTTTCTGTTAGTATTACACAATTAGACTACAATAAACTACATTTCAGTTAACCATATTCTTTTTTTTTACGATTAGCAGCAGTTGAGAGTTTGTGTTAGAGCCCAACCGATACATTGGTGTGCCGATGTTATCAGCTCATATAAGCTAATTGCAGATATATCAGTATCTGCGTTTTATAATGGCCGAAAATGTAAAATAATGGGGAAAAAAAGGTATAGCCAAAGATTGATCCTTCAACTAAATGACCAGTGTTGTCATTGTGTTGCTGGTCCAACCAAGAGCACACTGCAACTTTGGCAACACACTTGTTTCCCAGGCTACAAACGACCACTGCACAGTACAACAGAATCTGATTTGTGTCTCCATGGTAGGGGGATCATTTTCAGGTGAAATGCAGAACTTAAATTATAATAAATATCTCCCATCATTTCTCCTTTAAGCCTAAATAACCTGAGAAAGTTTTTGTCAGCCATGCCTGGTTTTACTGCAGTAACAGAGCTCGTGCCATCAGTCACCATAGCTTACATTCAACAGCAAAATAACGTTAGCATTAGTTAAATGATGGAGGCTAACTTGATTGCTGGTTTATTTGTTAAACACTAAGGCAGTTGTATTTAGTAACTGACCAACAGCACTATCATTTTCTCATCATCAATATTCTAATTAATTGTTGTCTGTTATTTCTGTCCTAAGACAATGTCTTTTCTATGGTTCAATAGTATTTCATCATTCCCTCCCCATTTCACACAAAACATGGAGGAGAAGGGCTTGAATTGATGGATTTGAACCCTGAATGTTTTGGGCTGTATTAGTTGTTGGATGTTAGGTTTACAGCCTAATCCTGGAACGATTTGTATACGCCACGTCATGTCACGTCCCCCTCTGTGAGGTTGACCCCAGATAGTGATGGTGATTTTTTCTTTACACCGGCAGATGAAATGTTCATGCCATCGGTCTAACACACCTCAAGTAGAGCCACAATGCTTATTAAAAGCATATTCAATTTGTCAGTACACATATTTAACAGTGCACAGTTTCTGCAGATGGATGTTTGAAATGTTTCTTGCAGTTACTGGTGAGGTTCACTAGCAAGGTTACAACATGGTGTGCATTTTCCTATATCTGTTAACATTTATTCTATTAATTTATTGACCATTCAAATACAGCATTCATTTGTTCTAACCTTTTTAAAATCAGAGTATTTATGCAAGTTGTTATGAATTGACTAGCACCAGTGCACCAGATAGGACACAAATAGTGAGAGATTAGCCCCTACGGCCCTGTTCTTGCCTGCCATAGTGGTTCCAGTGTGACGTGTGAATGAACGTGAGCCTGGTCCTGCCATAGTGGTTCCAGTGTGACGGTGTGAATGAACGTGAGCCTGGTCCTGCCATAGTGGTTCCAGTGTGACGGTGTGAATGAACGTGAGCCTGGTCCTGCCATAGTGGTTCCAGTGTGACGGTGTGAATGAACGTGAGCCTGGTCCTGGTTAAGTTGTTGTTTACAGCATCACATCCTAATACATTTTTGTTTGTTGAAAAAAGTCCTCCTGCAAATGTTGCAGCATTGTTATGTAAGTTACTAATGGGATGTGTTAAGGAACTCTCTGGGCACAGTGTATTTGACCAACACTCAGTTATCAGTCCCATTCAATGTGTGGAGTTTAAGTGGGTATTCAACAGACAGTTATCAGTCCCATTCAATGTGTGGAGTTTAAGTGGGTAATCAACAGGCAGTTATCAGTCCCATTCAATGTGTGGAGTTTAAGTGGGTAATCATTAATCAGTTATCAGTCCCATTCAATGTGTGGAGTTTAAGTGGGTAATCATTAATCAGTTATCAGTCCCATTCAATGTGTGGAGTTTAAGTGGGTAATCATTAATCAGTTATCAGTCCCATTCAATGTGTGGAGTTTAAGTGGGTAATCATTAATCAGTTATCAGTCCCATTCAATGTGTGGAGTTTAAGTGGGTATTCAACAGTCAGTTATCAGTCCCATTCAATGTGTGGAGTTTAAGTGGGTAATCAACAGGCACTCAGTTATCAGTCCCATTCAATGTGTGGAGTTTAAGTGGGTAATCAACAGGCACTCAGTTATCAGTCCCATTCAATGTGTGGAGTTTAAGTGGGTATTCAACAGGCAGTTATCAGTCCCATTCAATGTGTGGAGTTTAAGTGGGTAATCGGACTGAATTCAGTCGGACTGAGTCCCATCATTCATGAACACAGCTGGAATACAGAATGTTCTCTCTTTTTGGTTTTTAGCCCAGTCTTCATTCTGCAGTGCAACATGGAACACATTGAGCTACTGCTTAGTAGGTATGTCTTACATATTTCATTTTGTTTTTTCATCTCTTGGTCTTTTGACCTTTTGCAGTTAGAAAGGGGGACCATCTTCATCCACTCCACACATAGGCACAGTATGGCCGTGTATCCAAGAATAGCAGACTTCCTTGTGCCCCTGCAGCTGAACTTATAGAGCAAGGAGCACTCTCAGCGTGTAATAGGTCGTCTGTAAATCTAAATTAAGTTATAGGAGCACTCTCAGTGTGTAATAGGTCTTCTGTAAATATAAATGAACTTATAGGAGCACTCTCAGTGTGTAACAGATCATCTGTTAATTTAAATGATTGTGATGAATATTTAGCTGATTTTGTGTGCCAGTATCATTGCTAATGTAAAATGTGTCTGCATGATGATAACTTATAACAGAACAGAGGAATCTCATCTTCAGAGGGGGCTGGTAAGCTTACTCTCTTCCTCTCTGCATTCAAGATGCCAGATAAACATAAACAGCATTTGGTCTCTGAAAATCATACCACAGTTAGCAGATGAATAGATTATGTACATCTCCTGCTGTGTTACTGTAGGGTTTATTAAAACAAATTAAATCAATTATACAATCTGTAACTTCTGACATTTTTTTCCCTTCAGGACTTGTATGAAAAAAGTCTGGTCAGAGTAGAGGACAATAGTCTGTCAGTGGAGCTCCTGGAAATAAAAACCTTTATCAGTGTTCCACAGGTAAAAAAAACTCAATTTAAACTTGAACTTTACAATGCTGTATCTTCAGTTGTCTTTTTAGTGCTATGGTGTCTTACATTTAATTTGGTGCTTTCTTTAAGAATTTGGTGAAAGTTATGACTCTGTGTCCTGTCCACCGTTTGGTAAGTAAGATGTGTGGCCTTTCTGTCCTTATGGGTTATGAAAATAACAATTGTATGTGAAAGTCCGATTTTACAGTATGGATTATTAGTTATTTTCGTCTGATATTGAGATTCTCACGTGTTTATGTCACAGAGAAGTAAAGGACTGGCTGTGTTCCAGTTGAGCATCAACAAGTTTAACACTGAGGGCAAATACAAGTTCCTAAGGTAAGAGCACTACATCTCAACACAAAGCACTGTTTCACCAGTATCAAAATCAATGACATGTCCACAAGGCATGATGCCAACCTTGTTCATCCTATTGATTGGCTAACTGGCTAACTGGCATGCCCAGGGCCTTTTCAGTCCGCATAAAGCAAATTCACGATTGAGCGTTGTTATTACAGTGTTATTTATATTCAGAAATCTAGCTAACAATGCTTATCATGTAGAACAAGTTTAGGCTGTGTACAATTAGCATTTCAACAGTTTTTGTTATCGTACAGTGCAGTCTTCAGTTTTTACAGACATACATTCCTTCAACCAACCAAGAAACCCATGAAATGTCCAGAATTACTACTACTTGTCCACTTCTCTCTCACTGAATCAATTTGGCAAAATATGTCACCTCACTATTTTTCAAGTTAGTCTTATTGCTACAAAATAAGAGTCCCTTCCCTGTTTTTAAATATTATATTTATATTGACTCAACATGTATATGTTGCAGATATAAAAAAAAATACCTAGGGTTAAGGTTTGCGAATATTCTGTATTTAGAGCCCGGATTCTCCCCTTTGAGCTGTGTAATGCATTATATGCTGTATTCCTGCTTCTCTTCATACGGGCTCGCTGTGTTTGCTGTGAAATGCATTATATGCTGTATTCCTGCTTCTCTTCATGCTGGCTCGCTGTGTTTGCAGGTGCATGTTGAAGACAAGCCACCACTCCGGAGTAGAGGGTGTAATCATCAAGAACATAAAGAATCAGGTGGACCTTTCCTTGAGGGTAGGACCTTAACACTAGGAGAAACATTTCAAGGATTTCAAAATGCCTTCAAATCCATTTAACACTAAAACCACTTAAACACTTAAACATCCTTGGGTGTGTTGTAAGTGGCCCTCGTGACACCTGCACTTGACTCCTTTTGTTTCTCCTGGATCGTTTTGGTATGGTAGCTAGACCCTTAATTACACATGAATATGTGTTCAAATCTACTTGATATTCTCTTCCAAATTCTCTTCCAAATGAAGGGTTTTGGTTTCACGATGCTAGAGCATAATGACCTTTGGTTTGTAACACTTGGCAGTTGTACAACTTGCTAAATACACCCGGTTGAGGTCATATAATTAAAGGAACTTCTTTATTTCCAGCCAGGAAACAAGAATGTCTGGTTCCAAGGAATCCATTTTCTGCCTTTACTGCGTCTGGTTCTGAGCCTTCCACAGGGTCCTGAAACCGATCTATTGCAAAACCTGGATAGGTGAGATGACATTGCAGGACACACATGCCATAAATAAATAAACATGTTGGGTCTGTCCTTTATGCTTTTAGGTTAATGCACTGACAATACTATTAATTCAATGCATATCATTCAAAAGGATCATGGAATCCCTTAACCTTCTGCGATATCTGCTAATAAGAGATAAAGAGAGTGACAATGAGGTAAGCACAGTAGATATAATGGAATAAAAGCTATGGATTGTTGATTCTATGGTGTGGTGATCAGCTCCTCAATATTGAACTTCAATATTGATTGTCTCAAGACAGGGGTGTGGTTAGAACTGCAAGCCTTCAATGACAGCTTCATGACGCCATTACGCCTGGATCTGAATATGTCTAAGGCTCATTATCAGGCAGAGCTCAGCAATGCTGGCGTGAAGAAGAAGAACGCAAACAGAGGTGAGACACTGCAAGACCATCAGCTTTCTTCATTCATTGAAAGTATTTTTCACATGACTGTATTTCAGTTCATTACCCGCAGCTGAGTATTTGTTAACCAATCTGCCTCTTAATCGCTCTTTGGTCAGGATGTGACTCAGAATCTGTCTGCACAGTAAGTGTGGGGAATGAGAATCTACCAAACCTTACACCAGAAGTACAGATTCAGGTGAGTGGTGGGAAATATGGATTCAAGCAATTGTTCATCAGGAATCAAATATTGAAGATATGCTTTTAACATTAACCTGATTTAAAGGGACATAGAATGTTGTAGCTGCAAGCAGCAATATTGGGCCAAGCACATCAGTAGGATGTCATGTACACTTTTTTTAGGCAGTTGAGGCGATTCACACCAAGTCAACTTTGAAAACATTCTGTGATGTTAACAGGCTGTGATGCTGCCTCACCTGCTGATCAAATAGAGTGCCAGGTCAAATGGCGATTCAGTCATACGGATTCTAAGGCCATGTTGCCAACAAGTTTTTGATATAGTTTAGCCACCTCTCTGTCAAACATGAAAAGATATTAGGGACCATAAAGACATGGGGCCTCATTCTCGAACACAGTTAAGAAGAATTTAAGAGGAATTTAGGAGGAATTGGATTTAGGACAACATTTGGCATTCATGAAAGTTTTCTCATCTGGGATTTGCTCTGAACTTCAGAAGACTTTCCGAACTCGAAATAGCAGTCGTAACTCGGCCAGAGTTTTCTCAAATGCGATTCCTTAAAAAAGGGGAAGGAATCGCATTTAAGAAAACTCTCCGTGTTAATGAATTTGTGAGAAATCGTTGGTGATTGCGTTCACATCAACTCTACAGATCCTCGGATTAAAGTATCATTAACAATTACGTTTCACATGTAGGCCTATAGTCATGATTCTACGAGGCACCGTGATGTCATAAAATAAATAAAAGGACTACACCGGAATGCTGCGCTCGTCTAGTGAGCGTCGCTTGGCACTGCCGTCTGTGCAAGTACGGCAATCCAGAATTTTCAAGTAGTTCCACGTTGGTGGAACGAACTGCCTAGCACTACCAGAGCAGGCGCGTCCCTCTCTACCTTTAAGAAGCTTTTGAAGACCCAACTCTTCAGAGAGCACCTCCCTTCCTAACTGGCACTTCGACTAGTGCTTAACTTGCACTTATAGCAGTTACATTCCTGCACTTCGTTTTTATTTCCTATTTCGTTTTTCTATTTCTTATGTAAAGTAGTATTTATTGTTACACTAGGTCTCTATTGCTCGTAGCTTGACTGTTCTATCCCTTGTACGTCGCTTTGGACAAAAGTGTCTGCTAAATGACTAAATGTAATGTACACGAACACTGCAAATGTAAGTGAATAAATAAATAAGCACTTAAGTCGATTCCGACTGCACACGTCACCACGGTTGCGTGCCCTTATAAGGAGCTGGCAGGGCGCGTATGTATGCAAATTCAGGAGCACGAGAACGCGCTTTCAATTTAAGAAAACTCTTCCGGGTGAACACAGCCCAGAAAACTTCTGCTGCGTAGGACCACATTTTCAAGCGTGCATGAATTTGGCGGATGTCTTTTGCTTACGTTGTTTTTCCGAAGCCCGTAAGAAACATTTCAGAAGAAACTTCAGAAAATGTTCGAGAATGAGGGCCATGGTCTTTAAGGTGCTATATGAAGGGCTGGCTAGCTGCCGGCTTTCATTTAATCATTTTATATTCTACACTCCAAACAAAGTATATCAGTATATCCCCAGGTTCATCCTTAACCAACCTTTTTACTCCATATAAACCTTTATACAACCTAGGTAAAAGAGATCATTTTAAGAGCCAGTGAATATATTGGCCTCTGGTTTTGTCCTGAACTGACCATTCCGAATGACATTTCTTGACCTGATTAGACAAATAAGGAGTAATGTATTTTTTGTTTAACTTTAAACAGTATTGCAAATTTTTAAATGCAAAGTAAAAAATAATCTTAAACCATTGCAAGCCGATAAGATGACATGCCAGAATATGTTAATAATTCATTACGTAACCATTGAAAAACATTAAAAAGCATAATTTATTATTTTATATTTTAAACAAACATCAGTGATGAATGGAGTTAGGCCTGCTTCATGTTCATATCTGTGGAGATGGCAGACGACACTGAATGAGGACATTTAGCACTAGACCTTTGCTAAAAACATCATCATATGCAGTCTAGTTCAATTTAACATGTTTGATACATTCAAGATTCTGGACGATTTCAGGGATCATTATACATTTAAGAAATGAGGAAAAATGATTTCCTTGTTTATGGGTCATTTCTCTTTACTCATTTCTAGCTGCCCAACCTACCAAGTTCAAACTTGGCATCCTTTTACTTGGTCACATTTGCTAGCCAAGGTTCCAATTCTCACACCTGTTGAATTCTTCTGAATTCTGCAGTTCATTGAGCATTGGACCTAAAAGCTTGCTCCTTGTAGCTATATGATTGGTAATGCAGTTACTCTTCTTTCAACGTCTTTTAGTGAAGTGCACAGCTAAATGAGAACAATGAGATGTTGCTCTGCCTGATATAATGATCTGTCCTTCTAGGCTCTCCACTCTGCCTTGTTCACATTTGAGTTGATCGAGAGTGTCCTGGTGAGGATTGAGGAGATTATAGAGGCCAAACCTTAAACTGTGGAAACATTCCACTGAAGCTCAAGAATGACGTCTGGAAGGGGATAGCAACATGGTCAAAAAATGTTGAAATTGTTAAAATGTTTTATTGTAGACTTTGTACCTGTCAAAGTATCACTTACATTTGAAAAGGTTTTCTATGCATCTTATTTCAGTGAAAGTTTAAATTCCAAATATTTACAAAGTTTGCCATGACAACCTCATTTTAAGTAATCATGTTAAAATATGAATAAAGTACCTGTGGTCAATTCCTTGTGAATTCATGTCAATAAATACTACACTGTTACCAAGACCAAAAATCATTCATTTTATTAGCTATAAAACATGGGTTATAAACAACTTGTGCAATTATGTCACTGAATTATGGACACCAACGTACTTCTTCCAGAAATATGACAATTGTTTTAGCAGCTATGCATCATATTCTTGTGACTTTTATAAAAAGTAATTCACTGCTACCTGCAATTGGGTGGATATGACATTATGTAAATGTTCATATTGGTACCAGTAAGCAATCCCAAAAAGGACACCAGCTCATTCTGCTCTCTATGAAGAGCAGCACTTTGAGCAGATTTGGTGTTCTCTGCTGCTCAGAGCTCCTGCAGTGTGTCAGGTGTGATCTTGCAGACGCCAGTGGTTACATTAATGTCTTTAAACAGGGGGTGCAGAAGGGCAATCTCTGCCTTTATTCTCGTGTCTGGATTCAGGTCAAGCAGCCTATCCAGGAGATCATATGCTGCATCTGGAACTCCCTCCCAGTTTTGTTCTGTGTGTATAGCGGTCTCGTCCGGCCCATTGTGTTCAGGACTGAAGGCTTGACACGTGGTTTGTAATTCTGTCAGAACCGTCTCATCGTGACACGGCTGTGTTCTTCTCAGCGTCTCACAGAGTCTCTTCAAGTCGAGGCGTGGGAGCTCATCACTGCACACTACTGCCTTCCCTGTGTTCACAAGAAATCACTTTTAATGACAACTTCTATGAAACACATTCCGCTAAATAAATCACAATGAGATGATGCTGTAGTGAGTTTGATGTCGACCTTGGTTTTAAGAATAAATTCTAAATCGTGTTTCTTTCCCTAACCTTACATGAATATATGGATGTGTAATTGTGTATACATACATCCGGTGACGAGTGATTTCACCAAGAAACAGCTGAAGACAAGACAAGACAAGACACCATTGATTCTTTAGAGGAGTTGTTGATGCCACCTGCTGACCCTTCTTCAGATGGGTGTAGAATAGCCAGGAAGCTAGTGATTCAGTTACCACGGCAAACTGGGAAATGATGCATTTCCTTCTCGGAACTTAAGTACAACTAATAATTTATATTAATTTTCAAAACACCCAAACTAAAATGTTAGTTAGAAACAACTCTTAACTCTGTGTTTGTCAAATTGGTCAAGATAACTGAACATAGCATTCAATAACATATCACTTTTGTGTAATTTCCACTCAGCTGATAAACTGGGGAGTGTAGTCAACAAAAACTGGATTACCTAGCAACCTTTCTAACAATTGTAGTTGGCTGTTGGACTTGATAAGGCCTACTTCTATTGGTTAGCATCCTGACTAGCATCTTAACATTAGCATCTTAACATTGTCAGCTATGACTACACAGAATTTTGTGCGACACCCTTGAATGGATTCGCCGTTCGTCATCTTGAAATTACGTTTTTTTTTTTGTATTTTGTTTGTATTTGTTTTTAAAAACAATAGTTTTTTGTTTAGTTTTAGCTTTACATTTCATTCAGGTAAATCATTTTATTTCAGTTCACGAAAATGTATCAAACCCATTTGTTTTCATCTTAGTTTCAGTTTATGATAAGAACCCAACCCTGCCTGGTGGCATCATCGCTCCACTTGCCCATCAGTACCCACCGACGGGTGGATTGGAAACAACAGTTAGCTCTAGGGCTGAACGATTTGGGAAAATAATGTAATTGCGATTCCCCCCCCCTCTAATATTGCGATTGCATATGCGATTTTTTTTATTGTATCCTTTGTCAATGGCAATTTTTTGGGGTCTGATTTGCCCCATAACTGTGAATGTCTAATGTCCTATTTGAACACCATGCACCTTAAGTTGGACAAGCAGTACATTTTGTGTTAAGGACTCCTTTTCAATTCAATCTTTGAACTATTTCACTGGAGCAGGGTCCTGCATAAGCGAAGACACACTATAAGGCATGCCTGGAGCCTCAGTATATAGAATATATAGAAAGACGTAGAGGAGGCTGCAATGGAAACAGGTTCATCTTAGTTACCCCAAGAGTTCAAGCCAAAGGTAAAACATACCTAACACTTTTGCAGCCTGGATGGTTTCCCTGGATCCACGGATTGTCATGATCTGCGCTAAGGCTACGAGGTCATCGCTTGCTTTAAAGAATGGGTACCTCCCACTCAAGAGAGAGAGGAGGATCACCCCTGCCGCCCACATGTCAATGGCTGGAGACACAGAACACATACATCACATGTCACATACACACATGATCACATACTCAGACCAGAAGATTTGATCCACAGTGGTGGCTGTGAAATTGCTTACATTTCATTTAAATGTAGTAACCGACCAAACAACGGAGATTGATTGACAGGATAATACAGACATAATTCAAACTATCTGCAATGCAATGACCATATTGTAAGTTTCTACCTGTTCCTTGTTTTTGGAACTTAATCAAGACCTCCGGAGCTCTAAAGCCAGGTGTTCCAGCTCTCGGAGCCACCTGGGGTTTCCTGTGGGGGGGGGGGAGAGGGGGAGAAAAGGAGAAACACATTGGGTCTTTGGCCAACAGGTGTTTACAAAAGAAAAACACTGCAAACACTTTTCTATTCTGACTGAATGCCACACTGTTAACGTTCCTTTACTTACTGCACCGCTTACCAATTGCATGTGGAACAACCCTGCTAACAAGAAGTATTCACCCAACTTCATTCTTTAGCAAGATGACAAGAGAATATACTGTCTCCCAAAGTGCATATAAATAAGCCAAACCAACTCAAGAGTAGAGCTTAAGAATGCAGTAGCTAGCAGGAACATCAACAGCTCAAATAAACCGACCTGTCTTTAACATCACAGTTAGTCTCTAGATACATTTAAAAACGGATTCGTTTTGTTGGAGGACTTGAGTGTTGTGAGTGGTGTGTTGAGGTTCTGACCTGCCGAGACAGATGTTGCAGATGCGGTCCGTCAGGAAACAGCTGCAGGTGGGGCTCGGCTCAAGAGGCGGGTCTTTGCGCTTCTGGCCACTGACTTGCTCCTTCACTGCAGCGGATGGACACTTGGATGGCACCATCCTCCTGGCAGCCACGGCTTTTGTACTCAGAGGCCTAACAAACTTAACAGAGCGAACACCAAAAGCTTGTTTTCTTCCTGCTTTGAGGAATTAGGACTTATTGTAAAGTCACCTGATTGTGACGATGGAAACTTACCTCCACTCCCGTGGCTAACGCAGTGGCAGGATTACAGCTGTTCATGTTTCGTTCTCCAAACACAGACCGTGGCATTTTACAAAGGGACATTATCTCCTGAGAAAAAAAAGTTATATTTATACATGAGCCATCTTGAAATAGATGTCATAAATACAGCAAAGATACAGCCAAAACTTTTGTAAAGGGTAAAAAGAAACTCTTCTTAATAATCATGACAGAAACAAGACCCCAGTGTGGACACCTTGCTAGATTTGGCTTCTGCAGATGTGTAGATTGTGCAGCTGTGTTTTTCAGCTGGTGGTTTAGTGGCTGACAGAATAAGAGGCTTTGGTGCCGTGTCTAAGGTGACTGGTGCCGTGGCAGGAACCCCGACGGAACATGGTTTCCCCCGCGAGTGCTCAGGTGGCCCAGTGGTTCTAACACCCCTCTGTGCTCTGGCGGTCAGCACCTTCAGGAGCTCAATCTGTGTGTCTGGCGTGCCTTGAGCCAGGCCAAAATCAACTAATGCGTACCTAGACAAAACACACAAAAAGGTTCATTAAGCTTGAGGAAGTTAAAGTTGGTACTTTTGGTTTCCCCTGACAACAGCAGTGTGCTTGGTTCCACTCACATCATACCAGAAGTCTAATAAGCAGTTAGCTGTTTTACTTGTTTATCTTTTAATATCTTAAAAAGTGTAGAAATGTCAAAATAACATAGCAACTTCAATGAAGTGGTTCATGAATTGCAGAAAGTAATATTGAATAATGAATAGAAGACACCTTGGAATGCCAATGGTGTTTTGCTTAATAATAAGTATAAATACCAGTTACAGTAGATAATTACAGAACATGTCCTCACTGTCCAATCATTTAACAATACTCGGAGGAAAGCTTGAGAGTGTGATGTTAATATCACAGGAGTTGACTTACTTTCTCTGGGAGCGATTGTACAGGAAGTTGGTTGGCTTGATGTCCCGATGAATGATCCCAAATGTATGGATGTGCTTGAGCGCTATCAGGAGATTAAACATGTAGTGGCACACCTCTTCAAAGGTCATGGTACCAACAGTGTCCTAAAAAAGGAGGAAGGAATTAGGTTATTTCCACCAACTCGCTAAGAATTAGGCTCACCAGGGCCTATTATGTTGGAGATATTCACATTAGTGTATATCACCTGTAACTATGAATTGTTGTGTTTTTGCTAGCTTAGATTGAGCCATTCGTATCTATATAGGGAGCACGTCCTCTTCCATGAAGTCTACCATGTTGCGCTACCATGTTTCTACAGTAGCCCAGAGCGGACAAACTAAATGTGCAAAGTGATGTGTTATTTTTAACGGTAAATATGGCAACGGAATGGCTGCTGGTCGTTGGACTTCAAATAGCCCTGCAAAAGTACTGCCACACTAACTACCTCATCTATCCACAATATCTTTTTTTTTTTTTTTTTTTTTTTTTAAAGCTCTTATGTTATGATGGCTACAGACATCTGAATTTGACTTTGTAGGAGCATTCATCCTCTCCTTCATGTGCTTGTAGTACCAACAACACAATAAGCCAGAATGTGGTGTGCTCTCCACTAACTCCACAATATTCCTTATTGACAGTTCATTTTTCAATCATGATATTTATGACAATCATGTATAAATGGTTTACATAATCCAGCCAAATCATACTGAATGAAAAGGATTTATAAGAACAAATGACAAAACATTCATAGCAGTATTCAATGAGCGTATTCTAAATGATATCCATTATATGAGGTGAAATGGTCCTATTTACCACAAAGGGTTCATGTTCCACATAGGGCATCACAATGATCACATGATGGTCCTTCCTGAAGCAGTAAGTCACATCAATGACATTTTCTTGGCCACTGAAACATTCAAGATCACAACAGATTAGAATTCAAAAACTATCAAGTGAGCTGATGAAAAATGAAAACAACCAGTACAGGACGATGAAGTCTGACCAAGTTTAATTCGTCTAAAAAACAAATAGAAGTCAAAAATAAACAAACAAACAAACAAACAACCCAATAACTCACCCGGCAACAGTCAGGCACTGCAGCTCAGCAGCTACCCTCACTGGGTGGCTGGTGGGGATGAGATGTTTCAAAGCAAACCTCTGTCTTTGCATTACGGACGTCTGGGCCTCAGCCAGATACACAGAACTGAAAGTGCCTGGAGAAGAGATGACAAAACAATCACTGGAGAAGAGAAGACAAAACAATCACTGGAGAAGAGAAGAGATGACAAAACAATCAGTGGAGAAGAGAAGAGATGACAAAACAATCACTGGAGAAGAGATGACAAAACAATCACTGGAGAAGAGAAGAGATGACAAAACAATCACTGGAGAAGAGAAGAGATGACAAAACAATCACTGGAGAAGAGAAGAGACGACAAAACAAAACAGGTCACTGGAGAAGAGAAGACAAAACAGGTCACTGGAGAAGAGATGACAAAACAAACACTGGAGAAGAGAAGAGACGACAAAACAAAACAATCACTGGAGGAGAGAAGAGACGACAAAACAATCACTGGAAAGCTAAGGTAAAGGAGAGCGCATTATATGTGTAATGGTGCATGCAATGGTAAAGATTTGATCTGACAGGAAATGATGGGGATATGTTCAGTAGCCCTCATTCATAGCATGAATCTGAGACTTCACAAATGTAAACAAAACATTACAAAGTAAGACTTTAAGAGCTGTTACATAAGTGGAGCTTTAATTTAAAAACCAGTAAGGTGTAATCATGCAAGTACACCTTTTATCTAACACCCAGGTTGGTGCTGACCATAACATCTCTAATAGTCTTACAAATTAGGGCTAAGTATATCCTCAGGTTGTGTGGGAGTTATGATGGTCTAAGTATATCCTCAGGTTGTGTGGGGGTTATGATGGTCTAAGTATATCCTCAGGTTGTGTGGGGGTTATGATGGTCTAAGTATATCCTCAGGTTGTGTGGGGGTTATGATGGTCTAAGTATATCCTCAGGTTGTGTGGGAGTTATGATGGTCTAAGTATATCCTAAATTGCAGGCTGAGCTGCTTGGAATGTAACTTTGTACAATCCAACTTTACAAAGTGTCAATTTCAGGTGGCAAAACATTGCTGGATTTTTTTTCGATTCGGTCATTCTATTATGGTAATGTTGCAAAAATAAAATGGCATAAAACAGCAATTGGCCTCATTTAAAGAAGTAATCATTTTTAGAATGCACAAAGGTGTAGAGATAAAGGGATTGGATAACACAAAGTGCAGACTCACCTTCACCAATTTTGTCTATAACAGTGAAAACTCGTGACAGCTGCGGCACATCCTGATGTAACTGGGCAATGTCCATCTCCACATCCTCTGTTAAAAAAAGGAAATGAACCATTAAGCTGTTTAGCTTGCTAATATGGGTCATGAATCACAAACGGTGTGCTGCTGTTGAATGCATCCAGAGGAAGCACCGTTTCATACTGTACACAAGCTACACAGCAAACCCTTCGACCTACAACAGGAGGGGCAAGCTCCTGTGGGATGAGTTCAATAGCATCAGACAAGGCACCGGGCAGCAACTGCCATGTTCTCCATGTACTCCTGTGACTAAGCCACTTGCTCCACAGCAAATCAGAAATGAGAACACTAACAATTCACAGTCCTTTGAGTCAACAGACTACACAAGAACATACATCCCTATTGTCATCTTTAGATTCGTATACTGATAGTCAGGGCATATATATTTTTTTAAATAAAAAAATATATACATTTTTTGGGATAATCGCTGATGTGAGCGCAGGCATCGGCCGATTACGATTAACTCAAAATGCCAGATATCGGCCCGATTAATCGACCACTACTCCAAAGTGTTGTTGAAGGGCAAGCCTATCGATCAAGCCGATCAATTTCCTTAACTTTACATATAGGCTTATCCTCCATCAAACAATTTGCATTGGGGACATTCTAAGAGTTGACAAGGTTGTTAAATGCAGTCACCAAAGGCCAAGCGGCCTTGCCTCTAAAATGACAAAGTTCCAGGCCTGGTTGAGATGCTGCCGCTTACGCCACAGCTCCGCCCTGCTATCCACCAGGTCTATCTACTGACTAACCACCAGCACAACACTGGCCACTATCAAAGCTAATCCCCACAACCTTTAGAAGAAACAACACTGGCCACTATCAAAGCTAGTCACCACAACCTTTAGAAGAAACAAAATCACACAACACTGGCCACTATCAAAGCTAGTCAGCACAACCTTTAGAAGAAACAAAATCACACAACACTGGCCACTATCAAAGCTAGTCAGCACAACCACAACAAAT
Source organism: Clupea harengus (assembly GCF_900700415.2). Classification (NCBI taxonomy): domain Eukaryota; kingdom Metazoa; phylum Chordata; class Actinopteri; order Clupeiformes; family Clupeidae; genus Clupea; species Clupea harengus. The sequence continues at coordinate 990,016 of NC_045173.1, read as the reverse complement.
CAAACAAATTACTAATCAAACAGAATCCTCAGTTGGATCTAATTGAAGTTCAAAATGGCAACATTCTTCCTCGCAGTCCTCACACTTTCACCTGAAGAGAAGTTCGAACAAGGACAATGCTTGGATTTATTGCAAGACATCAGCAGCAGAGGACCGGGGGGAATTAGTAAATTGATGAATATGAATATAATTTCCCCCCATTTAATCAAGGTCACCCTAAACTGAGACGAGGGCAACAAAACATTACATTAAATATTACATACAAAATGACAGCCAGCCAGGAAACTTGGGTTCAATACGTGAGATGCAGTGAAGGGCCCATGTAGCATACACGCCATCTCAGGAGAGGCCATTTATGTTCGGCCAGGATTATGACTTAAAAGAATGGAAGACCATAGTTTATATACTATACACACACGCACACATTTATTTATTTATGTGTTTGTGTGTGTGTGTGTATGTATATGTATATAGTCTAAATGTGGCCTGACGTTGAACGAGCTAATTTGACTACAGCTCAGTCTGGAGAGAAAAAACAAACACCAGATTACATAACCTGGAACAACGTTAATCTACCTATTTCCTTGATTTGTTAAATAACAAAGATAATATGAATCTTTTATACTTTGACACATTATCCTGAAACTTGTTAAGAAATAGGCTGCTATCTAGCAATGTAGGAGGAACAACAAACATTATCTTGTGTTATTCACTATTGAGCCGTTCTGGTATCAGCTGGCAGCTATCAGAGGTGGCAGCCAGCCTAACGTTAGCGACACCGAACTACTGTTATACTGAAATCCACTCACTTGAAAGTTTTCTTTTCCCACGAGACTGTCCATGTTTAGGCTCCGAACGGTCGCTGTCAGTGTTATGCTGTTCTTCCATGAGGGAAAGTTTTAACCTTGAATAACGTTCCTTAAGGTTAGCCTTGTTGATTAGAGTGGAGATACGCGATGGTTTCAGTCTTCCTGGTAAACGTTGAACAGCTATTTACCTCTTAAAAACTACCAAAAGTAGTGGAGTGACGTTATCATGTATATATGACAACATCGGGCACCTGCTCAATTAACTGCTGAATAACTAACTGAATAACGTTACTTACTACGTGCTCACTTCGCAACTCAAGTTAACGTCCGACAAACGTTGGATGTTTGCAGGTTTTCGCGCTAAAACTTAGTTGAATAACTTCCGGGGTTAGATGACAGCCTGTTAGCAAACTCCGCCTATCTAAAGTCTTCACAACATGGTGCCGTCACCTCCTGGAGAGGAGTGTTAATCACAAATCAGAAATCCAGCGAGTAGTGTTCAGTTTAGGCGACTGAGACCAACATCTACTAGGATGCTGTTGTATAAAAAATATTTTGGGCACCCCGTGAACAGTCAATCTGATACAGCATTAAAAAGTTGCCTATATTCATGTGAATATTTTTTTTCTGACTCAAAGGACCTCATGGTGTCCTCACAGTATTATATTAGTATTACATGTACTGAAATAAAATATAAAAATGTAACATATGGACAAAAGTGTCTGCTAAATCATTTAAATAGGGCCTAAAACAAGGTACCAGTGTAACATCCCCCTTTCTGTTTACGTTAAAAGGAGCTTTAAATAATTTAACATAAGGGCTATAAAGGCATATTTTCTTTTTTGTAGGTCCATGGCTCCACAAGCTATTGAAATTATTTTTTGGAATGAATTCATTTCCATTTTCAGCACCATGTCAAAAGTAAGATTATAACAGTTTTGATGGATTTACCTGTATGTGTGGTGGCCAACACACACAATGCATACCTAACACGAAGCCAAGCAGTCACTGTGATTGTCTGGGCCAGGTACACCGAACATGCAGGACCCCATCTGCGTAGAACACATTTATCTTGGTCTCATCTGACCAAAGAATGTGATCCAACATTTATCAGACTTCTTTTCATGTGCCTTAGCCAAGTTTAATCTAGCAGTTTTGCGTGGCTGACCAGACGAATTCCAGTTCCCAGAAGCCCGGCAGCAGAGGAACTCTAGCATGATAGCACCCTGCCCAAATCACACAAGAGTTTCTAAAGAAAATACCAACTGAACACTATGACCTGCCCTGCCAAGTATGTCATCTGACTAATAAGTCCGATAGAACTCCTGCAGTGTATTTTAAAGAGAAAGGTAGAGCAACCCCCCACCACCAACAAAGAGCAGCTGAAATAGTTTGTCTCTTAAGAATTGTAAAATATCTCACCAGAAATGTGTGCGACACTGGCATCCTCCATGCCAAGGAGGATTGAGTCTGTCATCAAAAGTAAAGGTGGTTTTATGAAGTACTGAAAGGTGTACTGACTTATGTTGCATTGAGTTCCTACTGTGAGGCCTGTACTTTAGTCTAGACGGTTCAACTTCGAAGCAATGCAATTAGTGCAAGGTGATTTGAATCCTTTGACATTGAAGTGATATTGCACAGGGGTGTACTCACTTCTGTTGTGTACTGCAGTGGTTCTCAAACTAGGGGTCGGGACCCCAAGTGGGGTCGCCAAACGTTTTTTGGGGGTCGCGAAATGATCTTGCTGCCCTGTGCATCAACATATTAGGCTTTGACATGCTGTATAGTCTATCAGAAATGGTGTTTTCTACATCAGGGTGGATAATGAAAACTAATATTGTCTCAGCAAGCAGTCTCATCATTCAAGATGAAACTGAATTTAGACCTATAATATCCTGTCAAAATGTGTGGGGGGTCGCGAGACTTGGCAAATGGATTTTATGGGGTCCCCGGACAAAAAGTTTGACAACCACTGGTGTACTGTACCAGTCCGATGCCTAACAAAAGCAGAGCTGACTGTAGCAACAGTATGTAGTTCAAACGGAAGACTTTCATGGTGAAAGATGGTCTTGATTCTAATTCTATGTACAAGTCTTGGGCTTGATGTGTAGCCTCGTCTCACATTTAGTCCTGCAAGCTAAACTGACTTAACAAGATACTGCCAGAAAAGATTTGATCCATTATGGAGGACCTTTAAACCTGTCGAACTTCAAATCTGCAAAAAAACCTTTCAGTACAAGACAAGTAAATCACAGTCTTGGGGCTATTTTTCCCCTCAACCAGTGAGGCAGAACTAGACCTTGCAATGGAAAAAGAGCTAGCTTATGTTGTAAAGTCAAATGCATTTCTGTTTAACTCTATGTTTAATCTATGTTTCACAGAAAAATATGCCAAAGATGGGCTTCTTTAACTTTGACGATAAAATTATTTCATTTGTGATATTAAATAGGGACTGAATATAAAATCAAATCCATCATGTTCAATTCCTTGACATGATACTGATGTTTTAGTAGCAGATCAGCATGAGTGTCATTCAGTGGTCGTAAAAGAAAAGACAATGCCTGAAGCATGGTACACACACTCAATTTATGGTCATCAGGATCTGAAGGACACCCAGTGGCATTCAGATGGAAGGACTGTGGTTAAAAATTCTTGCAGAGACATTGACACAGTGTAACATTTTATATGACAAATATTGATATGGCAGTCCTTGACTGATATGAGTCCACACTGGAGATGTCAACAGATTAGATCAGACCTCTGAATATCTTGAGCACCAACGATGCCATGTCGCTCCGAATGCACTTTAAGTAACACTCATTTGCTGCTCTTAGTAGAAGTGTTGCCTCGATCATTAAAAAAAAAAAATAATACTACATGAATGCAAATGAAGAGGCTAGAAGAAAAGATAATATATTGAAAAGTATACTTCAATCATTGGCATCTGAAAGCAACAATAAAACAATAAAACAACAACAACAACAAGAAGAAAGGTAAAACAGGGTGCAGCTAGAACCAGTGAGTCGGCATAAAGGCCACCTTTGCCCAGAGTTTATTTAAAATACTTTCAGGCTTGAAACAACACACAAAATACACACACACACACACACACACACTTACACACAGACACACAACACTACAGTCCTGTCTGTTTGTGTTGGTTTGTGGAGGTGATGAGGAAGACATCGGCGGTTCTCCCCTCCCGTTTGACTAGAGGGGGCATGGTGAGACAGTCCCCAACCTCTGACCTCTGGGACATCATCATCATCTCCTCTACGGAGCCCAACGTATTGAATGGTGATCGGAAAAAGATCATATAAGGCCAGTGGCTCCATCCAGGCCATGAATGGTGTAGCTGTCGACAGACGGAACAGAATAGAATAAGACAAGAATAGAATGATGGAAAACACATTTGATCAAAGAAATATTCTTAAAAACCTTCTAAACTTACAGCAACAGTATGCAAGAATGTTCCAGTTTTGAGATATGTTTTCATGGACAACTAGATGCGGTATCAACTTCAAGGAAAGATGAACACACTTGGCGTTCAGTAGCTGCCCACTCTATGCACTCCATAGTTCTGTGCTCCGGGTCTCAGCACGATGTTGCCAACTCTAAATGTTTCCAGCTATTTATTGTTTTCATATCATGTGTTTAGAATCATGTACAGCGTCACTCAATATAACCATCCAAAGAAGGACCAAAACTTGCCTTTCTGTCTGCAATAGGTAGTGTTACATGGTCATAAGTATTCCATATAAACATATAATATAATATAATATTCCATATAAACATAATATAATATAATATTACATATAAACAACCATTTAGGTTCATGGAGGTCGATATCATTTCATCATATCAATGTTTTCATGCTAACATTACATGTACGTTACAACTAAGTGGAATTGTGGTGTCTAAAAATGGTTAGCCTGTCAGCTAGCTCAAAAGTGCTTAAATGAAGATCTACAGTGGTCAATTTGCAATTTACACACAACTTCTCGTCTTCAAACAGACATTTCCTTGTGAAAATGACTTGTGCTACGATGGGGAGGCGTGTTAGTGTCCTCTGCATATTCAGGGTTCAAAGCCATTAGCCCTCTAATTCTTACCTTTTGACACCACAACAGCAGGGTCATAAATGTCAGATGCTCATGTATTTATCCATATGAATAAAGTCATTCAAAGCTTTTATGCTACGAGGTCACACACACAAGACCTTACAGAATCACCAAACATCACTATGGTTCATTAGATGTCTGCATTTCATATTAAAATGAGTTCATCTTACACACGCTTGCAAACTCTAAACTGTTAAGATGGTTCCCTAAGCTAGAGATGGCTAGGATAGTTCATAGCTAGATTACCTGGCGTGAGACCTCACAAACCTCTTGCCTGAGTGACTGAGTGGGAATGAAGATGTGTGAAAATGTGTTGTCTATCCGATATTGTTTTCCGTATGTAAAAGTGGGAGAGAGAGAGAGAGAGAGAGAGAGAGAGAGAGACCCATTCACCCTTTATCTGGCAGAGTTACAGTGCACGTTACTAAATACCGGGCGGGAAAAATACATCAAACAGGCTCAAACAAAGTTTCTCAGATTTAGCCATACACTATTCCAGCTTATCAACAATTTGATCAAATATCAACACCCTTTTGCCAGAATGACCTTTAAGACAAACAAGGTCAAAAGTGCATTCCACCAGAACGGCAACAATCCTGTGTGAGCGTGGCTGTAATTTACCCATGTTACAAACACTCCCTTACCACATCATTTTAAGGCTCCTCAGAAACTGCTCCTGAGTTTGATGCTGACCCGTTTAGCTTTTCCTCGTCCCCTTCCTCTTCCTCCATCCAGCCTCCCAGTCGTCTGTCGGTGGGAGCTGAGTGGCTGTCTGGAGAGGTAGATGCCAGCTGACCTGCAGATGCAGCGAAAAGGAAGAGATTTTCCATCATACCAAATAATAAACATCACAGATGGGGCTCCTCAGTGGCCAGTCTCTGTTCTATGTCCAAATCCTCTGAAGTAGACCCTGTATTAAAATGTCCTCAGTGCTGCTGTCCACCAAATAATACAAAAACAAATGAATCACTGTGAAGACTGAAGACTGCTTGGAATAATGGATATTTAAATTTAAAATTAAGTCATTCATGTAGAATCAACACAAAGGAAGTATACTTCAATACAAAAACATTTTTATAAGTTAAACACGATAATTTGACAGTACTAGAAAAACAAAACATTTTCTAGAAATGCGATTAACGCTGTTAGCTTCAAACTTTTCCACAAGTAATACCACAAACCATTTAGTGTGTGTGTGTGTGTATATATATGTATATTTTTTTAATCAAGGATATGCAATTATTCCATGCATGCTCATAGCATAGGCTACACATTACTTGCTCTACTTTGTTTCATAATAAGTGCCTCACTAAATTATTCAAGCCCCCAGTAAGTCATCACCATTAAACATATTTTTCTGCATGTACCAAACCTAACTAAATACAATTCCCATACACCTAGCCAGGCAGCATATATCTCTCTCTCTCTCTCTCTCTCTCTCTCTCTCTCTCTCTCTCTCTCTCTCTCTCTCTCTCTCTCTCTCTCTCTCTCTCTCTCTCTCTCTCTCTCTCTCATCACATTGCTAATGCCTATAATAACACTGATAAAATGGCCATATTGCCTTCTGTTAAATCTACTACCCAAAGGTATCTCCTTATCTGTTTCTGAAATTGATGTCTACTAACAAAAATGTTCTCTCTCCCTTATAGCATGTTCCAATTGCTGATGGAAGTGGAAACATTGCTCCTCACCCCCACTACTCCTCATCTACGCATATGGACAGCCAAACTCTACACACTCACTCTGTTCTTTTTCTTTCTCTCCTAATCTAGACTATCTTCGCTATGGGACGCTGCTGTAGTCTCTCCACCCGGTCTACCTGTAGAAACCCTCGGCCAATTGCACCCACCGCCACCGCACTGCCGTACACTTACTCTACCTCATACCCTATGCTAGCATTTATATACAATATATATTATTGCCACCATCGACATGTTTCTCTGTTCCTACTCCCCTTACCCCTGTAATAGTAACCCTATCAGTACAGTGTATACCCACTAAACTGGTCTTGTCTGTATTATGCATTTACCACCGGATGTCTGTATATATATTATGTACATCTACCAAATGCAGGCTATGTACAACACTTGTTGTTTCCCCTTCCCCTTCTGCCACACAACCCTCCCCCTATCCCCCCTTCCTATCTCCACCCGGCCGACCTCAAGCAGATGGGTTCCCCCTTATGTGCCGTGGTTCTGCTTAAGGTTCCTTCCAGACTTACAGGGAGTTTTTTCTTGCCCGTGTTGCCATTGTGCTTGCACTAAGGGGGTTCAGGCTCTGGGCTCTGTAAAGCGCCTAGAGACAATTGTATTGTTATTGCGCTATATAAATAAAATTGAATTTAATTGAATTTTCCCACTCAGTATTTTTATTGCAAACATTTCAGCTCCATAGCCAATAGAAGTAATTTGTCTGCTTGCATTAAAAAATAAATGAACTAAAAACAGAAATATACTACTTGCAAAAGTATTCAGACTCCTGTGCTGGTCATCATCCAGATTGTGATATAACAAAGTGAATGAAGACGAGGTGATTCAAAGGCAAGTTTGGTGTCATATCGTGGAAAACTGTTCTTCAGCATACCTACAGACATACTGGGCATTTCAAAGTGGACTGTTACCTTCTCCTAGGTGAAGAGAACGGGCCAACTACAGAAGTGTTATTGATATATTGATGATACCCAAATTCATTTTTTATAGTACCGCCCATAGAAACATGGACACAGAAGATGAGGCTGGCTACCTACAAATTCAGGAAGTGATCATTATGTGGGAAAAAAAACAAATGTCAGGAGAAAGAGGAATTGGGCTGTTCCAGGCCGCATTGAGGAAGGAGAAGTTTCTATGTTCTTCCAAAGGATCTTAACATCCAAAAAGAGTGGCTAATCTCCCCAACCTACCCAACTACCAGTCCACAAATAATAAGTAAGTAAAAATGTGTCCAGTTTTAAAGACTGTAATAATAACAGTGATTAATAAAAGTGATTTGTATGGTATTCTTCTGTCAGAGTGAGGCTGTGGATGCCACAGTTAAGAATACTCTGGCAGAATATTTTAGTTTTTAATTTCTTTATTTTTGAAACTAATTTAGCCTTTAGAAATATACTACAGCATACGTGTTCACAATGAGAAATAGGATTTGGAAGATATGTGTGAGTATCTTTTCAGAAAATGGTGATGATTTTCTGGGGGCTTGAATACTTTTGTAAGCCGCTGTATGTGAATTGAGGGACACAGATCAAGTTGAAAGTCTGTGGAAATTATCTTCAAAATATTATCAATCATACATTTTAGCTTAAAATATAGACTGAGATTCTACCCACAGGTTAAACTCTGATACCGTTCTTACTGGAATCAAACTGGCCATCACCTCTACTATTGGCACTCAATAGTTCAATTGACTAATATTTTGTATATGGTTGCCCAAAACCATTTACTTACAACAACTGGAAAGATTGTGGCCCTTATCAAACATATTATATTAAGATGATATTTTACCAGAGCTGCTGTTGAAATCCTTCAGTGGTACGGGTGCCTGCAACAGTCCTACCCCTCCACGTCGAGACAGTGAGTTCAGCTGGTGTACCTGTATGATACGCAACTCCATTATTTAGGTCTGCTCCCCTTTGTCAAAGATGCATTTATATGATATAGTTTACAGAGTTATAGTTTATGTAGTTTTGAAAGTGAAAAGGTTATATAACCTCAACTTATACCACGGTTTGGTTGATATTCGCACATAGTTCCAGTAGTAGTTTGACCATATTACACTTCATTCACAAGTTGAACACAAGTTCATTTCTTAAGTTTAAATTTAACGCTGTTTATTTGTGACAGCATTACAGAAGAATAGATAGATGGAAGTACATAGAGAAACATGTGGCAAATGTTTGAAATAACTTAGGACTGAGATGTCCTGGTCACATCATGGCAGAAGTCTAGGCATTCCAACGTGTGTGGTTGTTGGTATGAGGGGCTTACCTCATGCATGTAGATAGCATGAAGGCTCATCTCTGCGGAGGCAAACTCCATCAGCAGGGCAGAGTTGTGCAGTCTTGAAGCACTAGCAGACATACTGGCAGGCACACACACACAAAATATATGGAGGTCAACCAAGCAGATAGGCAAAAACAAAGATCCACTTTTGTTAGTGTTACTTTGTGTTGAAACAGTGTACATTTAGTATGCCTTGTCCTCAACATGTGATATTTTGAAGTCACATAATATCTCCCAATTATGTGTCAACAACCTCAGATAGAGATCACGATCTAAGGGCAAAGGTCACTCCGTAAATATTTGTGTTCCAAATGAACCCCCCTATCTACCAGTGTGCCATGTGAGTTCACCTGTCCACCACAGTGCGGTCACTGTGGTACATCGTGCTGCCGTGGTGCTGTGGTGGAGAGTGGCGGCGGCCTGAGGGCAGTAGTGTGGAGGCGGAGCGCGAGCGGCTGGCTGGGGAGGGCTGGGAAGCAGACAGCGACGCGAGGACGGAAGCAGCAGCCGAGGCGGTGGTGCTTTGAGGCAGGAAACGCCAGTCCCGGCTGGGCAGACCAGGCGCGGTCAACAACGGATGGGCGAACATGCTGGCCAGAGGATTGTCTGTCTGGGGGGGGCAGAGAAGAGTAAGGGAGAACATATGATTCCCTCCCATAGTCTGAGGCACCTGGTCACTCATGCTGTGTTCATTTCAATAAAGAGTATCTGCTCTTTAAGATAAAGGTCATTAATGAAGTTGCTCACGCTAGCGTTGGGCTGGTCTGAGAGCAGTGAAGCACAGAGTGAGGTCTCAGACAGCAGCAGCTGGGTGGAGGGCCCGGTCTGGGCGTCCTGCTGGACCTTCTCTTTCAAGTGGCTAATGAAGACAGAACTATCCTGTGGTGGCTGCCAACGTGGGTTCTTGATGGTGAAGTGCATGAGTGACAGTTCTGTCTTGCCATTTTCTGCTTGCTGATAGACTGAAGCCTCTGTCTGGCCCTCCGACAGCCACTGAAATGGAAGCGTAGGGAGAATCATTCCACATCCAATTTAAAGAGACAACAACACAAAAGCAGGAATTTTAATTTCAGATGGCATCGTTTACCTGTGGGTTTCCATGGCGGCGAATGTCCATTTGGGCAAACGAGCATATATCCCCGACACCTACCACTTCCACCGTGAAGTTGCGGAAGAAGTCTATGATCTCAAGGGACTTCTGGCGCAGCAGGAATATTAGGATGAAGGGGGTGATGACGGGACTAATCAGCTCCTCCAGGATGAACACCTACAAAAACAATAGGAAGGATACAATTTTACTATTACAAGGACAGACAGACACTGAAATGTTTGTCTATGCCTTATATTTATAATGCCAGACAACCCAAGTCTTCCAGTTGTTGTTTGGACATGATGGTACATAATGTAATAATACAGACTATTAACCGTCCGTGATGTAATAATACAGACTATTAACCGTCCGTGATGTAATAATACAGACTATTAACCGTCCGTGATGTAATAATACAGACTATTAACCCACTTTACACATTGATTTCATTACATTTCTGCAGCCCAGCTGTTAATACTCGGGTGCTTCTTATACACGGGAATGCTTTTTTCACACACAAAAGTTTTTGTCGTTGTTGTTGCTGCTGCTGCTTGTGTGACTCTGTATATCTATTAAATGTGCCACTACCCTGTGTTTGGTGGCTACACTGCAGTTTGGATTTCTTTGTATGCTTATGTTCATGACTTCTAAACTTCTCTACCTCAATGCTAGGTCATTGGTCACTCCAGGTGGTTGGAATTAGCCTGGCTGTTCTAGTGTTAATCAGGGAGTCATTTCAGTTTTCAGTCTCACCGCCTTATACTGGAAAAGCTGGGCCAGTTCATCCCGCGTTTCACACTTGTTGGCACTGGCCTTCCAGTGGTCGGGCATATAGTGGATATGTGCTAGGACACACTGCAGCAGCTGCTCTGGACACCACACCATGTGTTCATCTGGGATGAAGGATCTGTGGACCACAGAATGTAGTGTTGACATTTCGGGCTACCTACTGTAGGTGTTGAGCTGGGATGGAGGCCCTTCTGACCCGCTTCAAACCCGCATTAGCGTTAAATACCCACCTCGTCACCGTAACGACCACACCCAGCACTGTAATGGCTGTTAGAATGTGCTGCACCGTCAGCACGTCCTCATCATAGACCGTGAGTGCGATCAGCACCGCCAGGACGGAGCCAGAGAAGAAGGCCACGTTACGGGCCAGCACCGCCAGCAGCGGGGAGGCAAAAGAGTTCATGTATTTGGCAGCTGGTTTATAGCCGCGGCCAAGCCTTCCTTGCAGCTCATGGTCTAGTTCGTTGAAATGGCGCAGGTAGAGGCGGCCATATAGAGACCAGCGGCGTGCGCCCAGGCTGCCTGGTTCACGCTTGATCACCTCAGCATAGCTAAAAAATGCATACAATACCTGCCAGACTAGCACCAGCGGGCAGAGCAACAGGTTAGCCACACCTGCTAATAGGATGACCCGACTTAGATGCCGTGCCAACTCTAGCCGGTTGCCCGCACGCTTGTACTTGGGGTGAAGGTTCCACTTGTTCTGAAAGAGTGAACCAGGGCCCCAGAAGAGAATCAGTTCAAAATTGTATTTGAGTCCTTGCGTGAGGAAAATAACTTCACCCAACATGGGCAGGTTGAGCCGCACTGGCAGCACGGATTTGTTGACCATGGCCACGGTGTAGTTCTTGAAACGGAGGATTCGGTGGTAGATGTCCAGCTCGGTGAGCTCCTTCTTGTGGATGCACATCTGCTGTTCACGCTGCAAGCTGACCAGGCGGTCTTGAACCTCCTGCCAAGTGAAGTTACAGAGCTCTTCCTGAAGGACACAGAACACACAGGCAGTAATAAAGACACACATAGCATAGACAATGAAGAACAAGAAGAACAATTACTGAGCTCCATGTGAATGACATGACTAACCCTAGAATGTTAATAAGGTATGGTTGAATCATTGTGATTGGCTGAAAAAGAAAGACTTCATTGCCACATCTACTAATTATTCAACCCATTTCTGCTTGATTTGTGTCAATGACATGATCAAACACAGGTATCTCAATGAGATGAGCAAACACAGGTATCTCAATGACATGAGCAAACACAGGTATCTCAATGACATGATCAAACACAGGTATCTCAATGACATGATCAAACACAGGTATCTCAATGACATGATCAAACACAGGTATCTCAATGACATGAGCAAACACAGGTATCTCAATGACATGAGCAAACACAGGTATCTCAATGAGATGAGCAAACACAGGTATCCCTGCCTATTCAGCGCAGTCGCTGACGTACAAAACCTGTTCAGAGTGCTCATCACCCTATGAAGTCAGGGCCCTAGGTCTGATTGAAAGTAGTGAATAGATTAGATGATTTGCAAACAGGGCAATTTGCTTGAAAATTCTCTACCAAGCGTAGGCCTTCTTTAGGTTAGGAGGGTTAAAGAGTATTCATTATCCTACATTTATACTGACTTCACCTCTCCTTTATTATTCATTTACTATCAAAACTACTTTAATAAAAAGAGACAGACATTTGTATCTTAACTCTGAACTCTGTTTGTTCTGAACTGCAAGTTCATTGTTAGGACAGTGAAGTTACAATTCTGGAGCACATACTCTCTTCAGGTTTCCCTTAAGACATGTTTTGTAAACAGTTTTGTGATTGATTACATTAATTATTATTATTAATTATTAGTTGTGAACTGTGGGTTCTCTTACCATCCTTATTTTCAGAGCCTTGATGTAAAACTGTCGGATCTCCCAGTAGCTGAGGATATTGAAGATGACCTTTATAAGGCGGTAGATCCAGAAGATGGCTGCCATTATCAGAAGAAAAATAATCCAACTACTGTCTTGAATTCTGGGAGAGGAAAAAAAACAAGGAAATCAATGATTAAAGTTTGGTTTAGTCCATCTATCGATCACTATAGAGACAGTCATATTTGACAATGCAGTAACTTGTGCTGATATTTATGGGGGCATTTGGAAATGGTCCCTCCCAAGCGCTCTGAACACACTGTTACAAAAGGTGTTTTTAATGTTTTCCAAACTCATATCCATATCCATGACAGGTTTCAAGTTAAGATCATTTATCCTGCATATTGGCACTGAATAGTCAAGTCCATAGTCTACTAGACTTTACTATTTACATATTAGTAGCTGACCTGGCTGAATAGAAATACACCTTTTGAATGATTGTATTGGACCATTACAGAATCACCAGCGACTGAATACCCCACCCACTTCCCCCCTCCAGGAGGTTAAATCAGGTTGTTGATTCAGGTCAGTGTTAGTTCAACATGTCTGAGCTGTAAATAGACAAGTTGCAACACGGCAATTTTAGAGAGCTATTTGTTTGTGTATTCTAATACTGTGACTGATCCTTCCTTGTAATGGATAGCTGTTTAAATGTGCTGATGACCTGATATAGTAGAGACGGTAAAGAAAGCTGAGCTGATATGCAGGACAAACTCCCTCCCCTTTCTGTTGTTCAGTAGATTTCCGATTTAAATGTCAAGACTCGCTGCTCTCATTAGACCCCTGTGTGTTTGATTTTAGACCAGTTAAGACATATCCTTGGACATAAAAGATGTGAGTAACCTTGAGTTGAATTTGTAATCTAGATTCCAAGATGTGCCTTGGTCAAAGGGAATTACAAGCGTGTTGCAAGTTCTCAATAAAGCTCAATAAATACCCTCTGTTTAACTGAATTGTTGTGAGTATTAACCATTAGATAGGGTTCCCTTAATCACTTACTGTAATATGTTGTGAGCATTTACCATCAGATAGGGTTCCCTTAATCACTTAATATGTTGAGAGTATTTACCATCAGATAGGGTTCCCTTAATCACTTAATATGTTGTGAGTATTTACCATCAGATAGGGTTCCCTTAATCACTTACTGTAATATGTTGTGAGTATTTACCATCAGATAGGGTTCCCTTAATCACTTAATATGTTGTTGTACAACTAATACTTTGAATACTGGCTCCTCACAACGTCAAATGTTAAATGGTGCAACATGAATGAATAACATTGAATTGAAGAAAGAACTGGTCCATCCATAAAACTATGCACCCACTCGGGTAAGGTAAAAGGCTAGTGTGAGGCAACTGATGGATTCTAACGTTATATTGCTATCGTTGCACTTTATATTGCTATTGTGAATGAATGAATAGGTCTATGCGTGATATAACTACTATTCACCAACCCTGTAACAACATCCTAGTTATCATTAGTATGCATAGCTTAGCTACATATCATTAGTATGCATAGCTTAGTTTATCTACATATCATTAGTATGCTTAGCTTAGCTACATATCATTAGTATGCTTAGCTACATATCATTAGTATGCTTAGCTTAGCTACATATCATTAGTATGCACAGCTTAGCTACATATCATTAGTATGCACAGCTTAGCTACATATCATTAGTATGCACAGCTTAGCTACATATCATTAGTTTGCTTAGCTTAGCTACATATCATTAGTTTGCTTAGATTAGCTACACATCATTAGTATGCTTAGCTACATATCATTAGTTTGCTTAGCTTAGCTACATATCATTAGTATGCTTAGCTTAGCTACATATCATTAGTATGCTTAGCTTAGCTACATACCATTAGTATGCTTAGCTTAGCTACATATCATTAGTATGCTTAGCTTAGCTACATATCATTAGTTTGCTTAGCTTAGCTACATATCATTCGTATGCTTAGACAATGACCTCTCACACACTGCCTCCATCTGCTCTGCCGTTATACACAGACCAATGGTCTTAATGATATTGTGAATACCAACACCTCATGCCATATGAATCTGTAATGTAATGAGGAGCCCCTAATGCATGTTGTGAACACTGGACTAAATTGCACTGACCTCTCCATGCACTGATGACTAGGTAAGATGGCGTCCGGCAGGGTAACCTTATTCCTGTCCAGAGGGTTGACACTGGGGTTGGTGTGGTTAACTGCCCGATTGGCAAAAAGGATATCATATTCGACGCAGTTGAAGAGAAAGGTTGTGAATGTGACCACAAACAGGAACTGTCTGCATAGGAGGAAAACAGTAGTATTCAGCATCCAGTAGGTAGCAGCCAACAATTGCTAGAAAGGTTGATGATTATCTGGTTACTTAGTAATCATATAAATGATTCTGAAAACACTATTACCTTGGTGAAACATCCCATAGTTTACAATTAGATATCTAATTAAATTCACCATGAAACATTAAAGTCTGTAAAAAAAAAAATTCATACAAAGTATTAAAGGGGATATAAGTATGCCTGACTAGCTGCCGTCTAGCGAGCTAAGTGATTTAGGTCTCCCCACCCAAGGCCAAGACTGCACACCCCTACCTCCTTCTCCCCACCCAAGAGTGTTTCTGCACACCCCTACCTCCTTCTCCCCACCCAAGAGTGTATCTGCACACCCCTACCTCCTTCTCCCCACCCAAGAGTGTATCTGC
This sequence comes from Clupea harengus, assembly GCF_900700415.2. NCBI lineage: Eukaryota > Metazoa > Chordata > Actinopteri > Clupeiformes > Clupeidae > Clupea > Clupea harengus. The sequence continues at coordinate 974,578 of NC_045173.1, read as the reverse complement.
ACACCCCTACCTCCTTCTCCCCACCCAAGAGTGTTTCTCCCCACCCAAGGCCAAGAGTGTATCTGCACACCCCTACCTCCTTCTCCCCACCCAAGGCCAAGAGTGTATCTGCACACCCCTACCTCCTTCTCCCCACCCAAGAGTGTATCTGCACACCCCTACCACCTTCTCCCCACCCAAGAGTGTATCTGCACACCCCTACCTCCTCCCCACCCAAGAGTGTTTCTCCCCACCCAAGAGTGTTTCTCCCCACCCAAGGCCAAGACAGTGTATCTGCACACCCCTACCTCCTTCTCCCTTCGCAGAGGGAAACACACCTTTGCCAAAGTGGCAGAGGCTGAAGGCTACATGTAGCATTAAAACATTTCTATGAGCGTTTCTCAAACGGGTGGGCTGGGCTGCGGTGCACAGAGCCTTTCAGCCGCTAATGTCAAATTGAAATATGGAACAAGTTTGTGGACAATGTTAATGTGTAACTCAATCCTGATAAGCCTTGATCCTGATGGATTGGGCCCAAGACATCCATGGACTGTTAACCCCACTAGCCTAAGACTTGTACCCGTAGCACTTAATTTCATGTAATGATGTGATGTACTGTATGACTGCATTTGATAAAAGAAAATAAAAAGAAGTTCAAAAAAAGAAATATGGAACAAGGTGCAGGTGGGCCTTCTAACCCCAAAGTCTGCCATGACTGGGGCTCAGGACAAAGACGTTTGAGAATGGCAAAACGGCGATTTCTTTACGGCAATTTTTTTTGACGTCGTGTCCATGAAGACACCAGAAACCAAAGCAAACCGCAAGTTGTGTTCTGATTTGTATCGTGCTGAGAGTGTTATGCATAACCCTTCATGGCCATTATAGAAGAACAGAAATAGGTAACAACTGTTTCAATGAAGAAAAGATGTGGTTAAAGGAAACACCGTTATTGAGATTGGATGGCTGTGGATGAGAGGGGGGATTGAGACCTCCTACACAGAACAAGCTCAACAGATGGCAAAGAATAATTGTTCTTTTTGGCAGGTCTCCATTCTGGCTTGGTTTAGACACAGAATTGGAATAAAAGGCTTGCAACAATGCATTATGTAATGACACCACATTATGTAATAACTCGACAAATCTCGACTCGGCAACAGTACTGAATGTATGCCTTCTTCCTGGCATACTGACAGGTCAGTTGGTAGTTCTGCAGGGATATATCTGGCCGTGTGATTCTGTTATTGTGATGACTGAGGCGCCCCTCTAAAGCAGAGACGATGATGTACTGATGCATACAGGTTGCAAGAGTCCCAGTGAACTGGAGGTCATTTACATTTATGTTTTGTCCCTTTTTTTTTTTTTTTTGTTACTTTAAAATAAGACCGTAATCACCTTTTTGTACAGTGGACACTTGAGGGTGATTCCACTGTTTGATTCTACCATTTTGATTCAACTCATCAACTTCAACATCAGGAGACATGACACCTATACACTTTAATTACCGTAATTTCCGGACTATAAGCCGCTACTTTTTTCCCACACTTTGAACCTCGCGGCTTAAACAATGACGCGGCTAATTTATGGATTATGATACCTGTGACTGTATACGGTGGCTTTGTGTTTACGATGGCTTTGTGGAGCTAGGATGTTAGCATGGATGCAGCCGCATGGATGCTTAGCTCCACGCGGTTTCTCAGTATCTCTCAATAACTTAACTAATGTATAAATAACCAGTCTACCGGCGTAGACAGAACACAACTCAAAACAAAGTTTTAAAAAGTTTACAACAATACAAATCCAGTCTTTTCAAGTTCTTTAGCTCACTGGTTTCAAACTAGCGTCTTTCTTCTATCTCGCTGTCTTCAATCTAACGTTCTACCTGAACAGGAAGAACTACCTTATTTCTGATTGACTCTTGCAACTGTGCTCTCTTAAAGCAACAGTGCACTGATCGTAACTGGCAAAACTAATAATATGCATCACTATTGTATTACTTTTTATATTCATTTTAGCCTGTGTAAAGTTAATTTGTTTCAATGTACCGGTAGGCACCTGCGGCTTATAGACATGTGCGGCTTATTTATGTTCAAAATAATATTTTTTTTTTAATTCAGTGGGTGCGGCTTATATTGAGGTGCGCTCAATAGTCCGGAAATTACGGTATACAATAAATATATATTATACTAGAAAAAATATTGAAAATAATTTGCAACTTTGCCCGTTCTTTTGAGGTTAATTTAACAGCATTTTGACCCACATGACCGTAAAGCCAATGGCATGCAATGACTGTGCAAGTCTAGGCTACTGTAGAGAGAGAGACTTAGTTACCACGATATGACTTTGAAAAGCTTTAAATCTAGGTGAAAATAAAAAGTAGCCTACATATCTCAAATAGGAATATAAAGATGTGAAATGTTTCATTAAAGTTTATTTCACGCGTGTTCTTATTATAGAGATTTACAATTTTTTTGTCAATAAATTATGATGAAACCTGGCTGCCTCTGGCTTCCCCTAGGAGCCGCCACTGTTCACAATAAAGGTCAAATAAAGGTCAAACATTTATTGTATTTCAAGAACTAAGGTTCCAAGCTTAAGGTGCCCAAGATGGCGTTGATGGGGCCATACAAACAGAAGCTGATCTCTATGTTTGGCGAGGAGGTGAGTTTTTTTCATTGTGAAGTTGAAAGTGTTTGTGCCTTGACTGTGTGGAACTATTGTCGAACAGCCAGCCGAAGGAGACTTGGGGTGTGAGATGTAGCAAATGGCTCATCCCGCATGTAGGCTACCTCATAAGAGGAAATGTATGTTTTGCCAGAATTATGACTTTAAATAATGCTGCCAGCCCATACGATTTCGATTTTGCCATCATTATTTTAACTTACATGATTTGGAATTTTTTTTTCAGAAAAGATTGGTTACTTTTATGTTCACTTAAGGTGTTGAGTTCAGTTTTGGATACAAAATAAAAATAAATCTATATTCACAATTAATCATCTGTTCTTATACCTTGGCTAGGTATACAATTCTGATTCTTAATTGGTTCTTTTTTTCTTTTCAAAAGTTCCATTTGTGAATTGCCAGTGAATTTTATTTTCATACAATTATTTCACTATAAGGTCAAAATAGCACTTGGTTTTGAAGTATGTGCAAATTGGTTACTGGTACTGTTCTGCATTATTTAATAGCTATATGAATTCAGGAACACAGATCAAGTTGAAATTCAGTGGACATTATCTGGAGGATGTTATTCAGCATACATTTCAACTAAATCCAATATGATTTGAGCCATCTGTGAAGTTAAGCATATAGATTCAGACCAGCAGAAATAAGTCATTTTCTGGCCTGCCACACCAACTTCAAACATTTTAAACACAAAAAGTTTTAGGATTTTGCACAGCTACGTTAAGAAAATAGAGAAATTAAACTGATTTTTATGAATGAAAATCCATGACATTACCTGTGAGGTTCCAGGTGATTTGGCCAGTCCTGCTAGCTGTTACTTATTAAGCTAAATTATACCATATTCCACACTCCAAGCACATTGAGGGCAGTTTCCATATTCAACACTTTGTCCACCCCTACCTCTTCTCAATCGCAGAAATAACCAAAATGTTTGGCCAAGATAGCAGAAGCTAAAGGCTACATTTAGCATGAAAACATTTATATAATTGGAAGATATCTAGGCAACCATAGGGTCTCAACTGATATGTCACATCAACTTAGTCAAGGCAAACACACCTCTCTAGATCTTCATGATGAGCTAGCTGAAGGGCTAACTATGCATGTTAACGGAAGGGCTTGCTACTAACTACAGGAGAGCCCAAAATGTCCACTTTAGTCAATATCTAGGCGACACAGTACATAGGCGTTTTCAACATTATGTCAAAACTGTAATTTCTTGACATTCTAAGGATATTTTTAGCTAATTATTTAATCTTTTAAACTACAATTCTTGCATATACCACCTTTAAGACAAAAGAGCTCTAAAAAAAAAGCATCACACTCACACTAGTTCAAAGAACTCAGAGACCATCATGCAGGCAAATCCATTTTTCTGGTGGAAATGATATATGTGAGATCATGTTAAGGAAAAGCACAAATACAAAACAAAACAAATCACATGCACTACCCCTTAAATCTTAGGCTAGTTTCCTCACTGTCTTGTAAAGATAAGTAAGCAAGTAAAACAACATATAACACCCTTATTTCCCATAAACATACTGTAGGATATGTAGCACATAGCATAGTGTTATGGTATCAATAATTGCGAGTACTAATATCAGCTTCTGGTGAATCTTTTGTTCACTACAAGTAAAGGGCCGCACTTGGAAAGGATATTCTTGTGAAAAAAATGTCCAGATTCTCGATGTGATGCCATGAGTCTGTAAAAAAGAAGTATTACATAGTCACAACAAATGTTGACACACAACTGTTATGAGGTGATGATGTAATGAGCAGTGTACCTCTTAGGCCTTCAGGAACATGCACAATTAAATCAACTGTTATGGGGTGATGATGTGATGTAATGAGCAGTGTACCTCTTAGGCCTTCAGGAACATGCACAAGTAAATCCTCCTCTCCTGGTGGGGACTCTTCAAAATCCTCAATTCTTTGATACTCCTGATAGGCCTCAAAGTTAGCCATTCTTCCTTACATACTCTCTGATGCAAGCACTTTAGAGTCGTTCCACAAACATAAAAACAAACAAAAAAAGTCAAAACCACCCATTGCTAATAGACATTCACAGCTAAATACACCCTAGAGCAGCAGTTGATTTATAAACAGATCGACTTTGATCAGAATCTGTATATCAGATCAGGTAGTCAAAATTATCAACACACTAGCCTAATCAAGACAGACACTCATAGAGCAAAGCTGGGTGTTAATGCGAAACAAAAAAAATCAAGTGAAATAAACACACTAGACGAGTCCTTCAATTTCAGTAGGATTTACTTGAAGTAAAGTCAAACCACCCAGACAAATTAAAGCTACTAACGATAGCTCTTTAGTTATAGAATTACCCTTGTGACGTTAAATCGACGTGCTAAGCCAACTGACATTACAAATACTAGCTACATATCTAATCATTTAAGACAGAAAATAATACTGCCAGTTTTCTCAGTAGGTTTGTGACATAACCACACCAAATGGGTAGAATTGAGCCACCTTCCAGAACATGGCAAGTATATCTGTCCAGCATACTGTGAGACAACAACGGTCAAAGCAACGGCAGCTCAAATGACATACCATAGCTGGCGTGCTGGACAACGTTAATGTTGCTGTGTTGGTAGCTAACGTAACGTTCACATCATGTTCGTTTGGCTAGCACATTAACTAGCTAGCTAGTATAGATTAATTCGATGGTGAGCTATATCAAAAAGTAGATAGTAATCTAGCTAAATAGTTTACAGAAATGGTAAAGACCGGTTTGTTCCACAAATGTTAACGTTGAGTAGCTTTAGGTTTGAACCCTTTAACGTTAGTTGGCACAAAAGGTCATGCTATCACTTGTCACTTACCTTAGACACTACAGGGTCCAGGTAAGAAAACGTTATGATCAATTTAACTATCCGCTAAAGTTATGTCTTGCAGTCGGCGATGTCTGACGTTAAGTGACGTTGTCCAAACTATGTCAAGTTCTTCGTTAGTTAGCTCTAGGTTTGTTATAATATGTGGTTCAGATCGGCAACTCGTCCCCTTTCCAATGTATGCCAATTTGTATAGCCTCGTCCTTGGCTCATTAATGTAGTTGTACTTAATTACACATGACGTCCTACATGTATATAATCCATTTTGATTATAGCGGCAATTGCGTTAGATGGTTATTGACTTCAACTCGATGGCTTCAAACTGACAAAACCACATAAACACATATGTCAACAAATACCATTGGCGTCACCTGTTAAATTGCGCAGCTTCCGTTATCCATGGACTCAGTCTTCGAAATAAAAGTTCAATATTTTTTTTTTTTACTTTTTCTAAATTTCTTTAGCAGATGCACATCAATTCAACGTATAACACTAATAACAACACTAAGGCAATTATTTATCGCAACAACAATAATAACAATACGCAGGGCTACACGTTCACCAGATTAATGTGTCATTCCACTTGCCATTATTTTTCTTTTCAAGCATGAGACTCCACCCCTTGTGCCCCTGCAGACTTCGAAGTAAGCCCCTCCCTTCTCCACAGTCTGCTGATGATGTCTCAGGGGTAGGTTGAAAAGTTTATGATTTGTTATTCCTAGGTTTCTTACACAAGAGTGGCAGAATACAACAACAGTGCACAACTGGCTGGTGACAGCTGCAACACACAACGCATGCTGTACCCAGGATCCTCCTACACAGTACAACATGCACTGTCTGTAGCCCACTGCTGCTAAACAGAACAACATGACTGACAAGAAGTATGATGTATGTTGTGACAGGTGCTGGGTTTTTAAGCAACATCTCAACAGCACTGTCGGCTGTGGAATCCTTCAGGTTTCTGGGAACCACAATCTCCCAGAACCTGAAGTGGGAACCCAACATCAACAGAGTCATCAAAAAGGCCCAGCAGAGGATGTACTTCCTGCGCCAGATCAGGAAGTACAACCTGCCTCAGGAGCTGCTGATCCAGTTTTACACTGCAGTCATTGAGTCTGTTCTCTGCACATCCATCACTGTCTGGTTTGGATCGGCCACCAAACTGGACAGGAACAGACTACTACTGCAGAAATTATTAAAGGTGCCGACCTGCCCACCATCCAGGACCTGTCCACCTCCAGAGCCAGGCAACGGGCAGGGACCATCACTGCAGACCCCTCACACCCTGGACATAACCTGTTCCAACTCTCCCCTCTTGTACGCGCTACAGATCTCTGTACACCAAAACCACCAGACACAGGAACAGTTTCTTCCCCCTTTCCGTCACTAATGAACAGTTGACTACAAATTATTATATTATATTATAGTTTTATTTTATTCTAAACTGTTGTACATTGAGGAGCCACTAAACCCGGAGTCAAATTCCTTGTATGTGTAAACTTACTTGGCCAATAAACACGATTCTGATTCTGATTCTGATTCTGATTCCGATCAAGAGGCCGGACAAGAGTCAGTCTCTGACGGGCTTTTATTTGTTGGCGAGAGCTAAAAGAGACAAAAGGATGCAGGTCAGATGCCGAGCTGGCCCTCTCTCTGTTGGACTGGTCAGCAATAACGTATTAGCTGTCTAGTGTTGCAATTGCTTGATGTTTGGCTGTGTTAGGAAAGTCCTCATGGAGATTTGTAGTATTTCCAGATGCTCAAAGTCATCAACCTCAGTCCCGTCTCAGGCTAGCATCCAAATAAATTAATCTCACGCCAAAACGCTTGATCAGTCTTTGTCAATCTCGCGCCAAATAAGCCTTGGAAGTTTGCACCCTTAAAAACCTAACTCACCTAGCTTGTATGAATTAATTAACTTTAAAGAGCACCAACACAAATGTTAAAAATTGCATGATGTTGTTTGTTTAGATGCAAGCACACACCTTACAAGAGGTTTTGGATATATCCTAAAATATTTCTGATGAAGTTGACAAGATAGCTATTTGTAACTGGAAATGAACTTGGATTGTAGTCGATAATGCAGCAAGTCTGCAGACTGCCACAGGTATCCCAGATGTCTTGTGCATTTACATTTACATTTAGTCATTTAGCAGACGCTTTTATCCAAAGCGACTTACATATGTGCGACTTACAATGTATACACATTTTACATTTACACTGATGGCACACTGCACATCAGGAGCAATTAGGGGTTCAGTGTCTTGCTCAAGGACACTTTGACAGGGAATCGAACTAGCAACCTCTGATTACTAAACGACTGCTCTACCTCCTGTACCACTGTCGCCCTTGTGCTTTAAAGTTGTGCTCCTCAGTGGTGTTGCACTTGCAGAAGCTCTGACATGGCACTATGGAATGTGTGCAGATTGAATCTTGAATGAAGTTTTCCATGAAGAAAATAAAAAAAGCAGCATCTTTGGAAAGACCTTCAAACTACCGTATTTTTCAGGCTATAAACCCCACCATATATAAACCGCATTACAAACCTGTGTATTGACTGCCCCCGTGTATTAACGGCAGTTTATTAAATGGAACATCATCCTGTCACATGAAACTAAATGCCATGTAGTTGTGGTGGAAGCACTACTAGCCATTTCAAAGTTGTATGGAATGGGCATTTCAAGCAAAGATGCTACACCCTCTACTCGCATTTACACATACACACACACACACACACACACTCTACTCGCATTTACACACACACACACAGGCAATCTCATTCCCAATCACAGTGAAAACCATGCATTTATTTTGCATTTATTTAGTGTTATGGTGTTGGGAAAGGATGCTAAATGTTTCAGTCGAATCGTTAATAGATCCCTTGGCAACCACTGAATTGACGTGTTTGAGAACGGCAAGGGGGAGAGGGGACTTCACCCCTTGATTCACTGCATTGGTATCAGAGTAAGCCCCCTTGATTCACTACATTGGTATCAGAGTAAGCCCCGTTGATTCACTGCATTGGTATCAGAGTAAGCCCTTCCTCCACTATGTCCCATTATTTCTCTCAGGATTGTTAAATGGCTTCACTCTGAACCCAAGACTGTTTGGTGAGCTGATTTTGAGAAATGTACTTTGCTTCAGGTTATGCAGCAAACTGTGTCACTTGGTTGCCTTGTTGCTATGCTAGCTAGCTAGCTAGCTAAAGGAAGCTTTTAACTAACTTTAAACAGTTTAAAAAGCTCCATAGCATCCTGTTAAATAGGTAAGGTGGGAATACACACACCCATGTCTTTATCGTTATGGAAGACTGAGTGTGAATGACATTTATTTCAATCCCCTGTTGTTATTAATGGGATTCGTATGTGAAAGAGGGAGAGAGACCCATTCTACCTGGCAGAGTTACTGTGTGCGTTACTAACTTCCAGGCGGAAAACATGCATTCCTGTGTGTAGACCGCACCCGAGTATTAGCCGCAGGGCTGCAGAAATGTAACAAAATCAATGTATAAATCGTGGTTAATAGGAAATTAGGTAATAGTACTGACATATAGTGATGTGCAAACCAGATAATAATCTAACGTAACCAGTTACATCAGTGTTTAACTGGTTTTAATTCTATTAAATGTTTTTTTTTATTCTATTAAATGTTTTTTTGATTCTATTAATGTGTTTGTATTAATATTTAGGATTTTCTGAACATATTCCACCCCACTTTTATCAAGACCCAATCCTCTGTTTAATCAGTAGAGTGTGGTGTGTGTCACAATCACTTCCCATTGAACATGATACATTTCCGTCTGTTTGATAGGCTATCTTTAAAGTATATTGGCACAGTCAATGACGAGACTAATGACTAATAATCATATTTCTTAATATTTAGGTTGTCTTGAACATACTCCACCCCAGTTTTATTAAGAAACAAACCTTTGTTTAATCAGTAAAGTTTGACACGTGTCGCAATGTCTTCCCATTGAACATAATGTATTTTCACCGGTTTGATAGGCTATGTTTAAAGTATAGTGGCACAGTGAATGATGAGATTCCTCACTAATAAACACATTTTCATTCATATTTAGGATGTTCTGAACATATCTATTATTAAGACACAGTCCTTTGTTAGTATAGTGAGGTGTGTGTTACAGTGTTTTCCTATTGAACATAATGAACATTATGAATGTTCCCTGTTTTAAAACAACACAATTATACGTTTGTGAGATGAGATAGAGCTATGTTAGTCCATTTGTGTTTTGTTATCATGGTTATGCAATTAATATATCTGATATTTCTTCAGCACTAAAACTGATAGACGACTTTTGTTTTGGTATGTTTTTGTCTAAATGTTGCCGGAAATTGAGCTTACTTACTTGCTAACTCACAGAAAGCTGCTGTTGAAAGCCGTGGCGGTGACGACTCCCATCTCTCAGTTTTAACCGAGGTTGTCCGAAGATATTTTTTAACTATATATTTTTGTTAATAATAATGGACCACGAAAATGCATTTAATCAATGGAAGAAGCGTTGTTTCAGCAAAGTTGACATTAGCAAGAAAGGGAGCATTGACGACGACATTTATCATATTGTTTCCCTTATAAACGTCTCCTCTAACTACTTCACCACAAGCTCTTGTTCAGGGAGAATTATTCTAGTTGAAGGGGTAAGGAATATTTCATATTTTGCAGCGAAACAAAATTATCGCAGTTTACTGCTAACTGATAGTCATTTTCTTTGCAAAGCTTTCAGAGAGCTCCAAAGTACAGAAGCAGAATATCTCTTGGTTGTTTGTATCGCACCAGAAATGTAAAGAGGAGGACGTGGTGAGTGAAAAGAAAAAAGAAGTTTAAATTGATCATATTGATAATATTGCTGGTTCACTCAAGAAGAGTCTTGTGCGTCACAGGTTTTGGCGTTACAGAAAGCAAGTGGAAGTGCTGTATTGAAGTTTGAGCCATTCGTGCTTCATGTGCAGTGCAAGGATATAGGAAGTGCTAGACTCCTGGTAGGTTTGCCTTGTGCACCTCAACATAACTACCTGTGTCAGGTGCTTTACCTTTTCCAATATTGTATGCAGACCAAACAATGCATGAGAAACGCTGAAATCCTGCATGGAAGGCACAGTAGTTGGAAACACCAGGCTAATAGGTTACAGTATTATTGACAGAAGTATTTAGTCCATTTCTATGTACTTTTTGAATGTGAAAATGTAATACCATCTGCCTGGGTTGGAACTTCTGATTGTTTTGTGTACACTTGTGTATTGTTTTGTGTACACTTGTGTATTGTTTTGTGTGCACTTGTGGATTGTTTTGTGTACACTTGTGTATTGTTTTGTGCGCACTTCTGTATTGTTTTGTGCACACTTGTGTATTGTTTTGTGCACACTTGTGTATTGTTTTGTGTGCACTTGGTGAATTGTCTTTGTGGCACCTTGTGTATTGTTATTGGTGTGGCACTTGTGTATTGTTTTGTGCACACTTGTGTATTGTTTTGTGTACACTTGTGTATTGTTTTGTGCACACTTGTGTATTGTTTTGCAGCACTCTGTGGCAGTAAGCTCTGGCTTCAGAAACTCAGGTGTGTCGATCGGCAAGAGAGGCAAAATCATAATGGTACGAAATTATATTGATGTGTGTAAGCCTGTTACTTTCAGCTATTGGTAATATTTTGATTTGTGTTGGATAATTTGGAATTCCAGTCATTCAATTTAATTTGATTTCATTTAAATTGCGCCAAAACAATAAAATTGTCTCCATAAAAAGACACAACAAAGCTCCAATAGGTAGAAACCCTCTGGGTGCCTGGTCTGTGTATTTTTTGTGGTGTAGAATTACTGCTCTTTATTATCTCTCTGTTTGATGACATCTTATTAGCATGTATATCTGTTTCCTGTCAGTCGTTGAATCCATGATTCCGTTAATTGTGTCTGTGATTGAATGAATGAAACCGTTCTGTTGCGGTGAGTTGCAGTTAGAGGGCGGTGACATGCTGTGAAATGAAAAAGGCTCAGGCACAAGTAGCTGTTTCTACTGTACTCTCTAACGTAGGTCCATCTGCCCCTGAGGAAGTACTATGCTGTCAAATCAAAAAGATGAGTGGTCACTCTTACACTATGCAGAGATTAGATTATATGAGACTGCCAGAGGATTCAAACAAATATGGGGAACATTTCAAAGTAGCAAAATCCAGTGTGCCTTGCTCCAAACAATCATGAAACTCCCACATTTCTCATCAGACACCTGAACTAGGCATCAGTCCACCCTTTAAAGCACCTAAGGCTTTGTGCATGGTATGAAATGACCAAATTAATTTTCCCTATTAATGAGGTTCAAGCCCTGCTTTGTTTCTGTCATAGTCAGTGTTGTCTGTCTATGAAATAAGGGCCTTATGTTTACCCATTTGTTAGGTGTTCCCACAGTAAACCTTTCTGAAATGTGTTGATCTTTCATGTTCAAAGGCTGTTCGCAGTACCCACTGTCTTGAAGTTCCACTCGGCCACAAGGGGGAGATCCTAGTGAATGAGAACTACATCCACTTTTTAGTGCAGATTGCAAATCAGAAAATGGCAGAAAACCTCAACCGAATAAAAAGGTGCTTTTCTTTCTGTCATCTTATCTATAATGTGGTGTTTTTCTCTCAAACGTGCTGTCAGATCATTGAAAGGGATACACATTTGTCTCTCATCCATAGGTTCTACGATGGCCTACAGGCTGCTCTTCAAGCAGACGAATCTCCATGCGTGGCAAAAGACAAACACCAAAATAAGAAACGTTGTTTGGAATCGGCAGCAGAGAAAGACAAAAGACTCAGTTATGGAAGAAAGCCAAATTCCCCCAAACAAGTTAAATGATTCAGAAGATTACCTAGAGACTGGTTTGATGATATTTTCATAAATTCTTACACTATATACTTTACAGTACACTACTGAAACGCTGGTCCCGTCAGCTCTTGGAACATTGCCCATTTTGTTCTCCCAGAACTGCAACTAATGGGCTGGAAATTCCTAAATGGTACAAAATCTCTTCTACTTCTGAGGGAAACGAGAATTGATGATTTTCAGATCCCTCAGGCACTTAATGAAATCTTCTGGTATGGCACATATACACTGTATACCCGTCAGATTTCAGGTCACATGAATTTAGGTCATTTGAATAATTACATTCCCAAGAGTTTTAACAAAAAGGTGTTAAGTCTGTACATTTCTATAGATGAACGCTAAATAAAAAAATATTACAATTCTACATATATATAAGCAGGGTAGGTGGAGTTACCCAGAGGTATTACCCCCTAATATGTTCAAACCGTTTGACCAAGTAAGATAAACATCTCTCATATATCAATACCTATTCAGAAGCCTGTAATTGCAGATGGTGAAGTATGATGTAGCATTGTGTCATCAGAGAGAATAAAGCCACACGTGGTTTCATTGGCTAACCCATTGTACTGTGGCAAACACATGTACTTGTCAGCATCACCTCACATTAATCATTTTTTGTCTGTTTTTGTTAGATTTTAGGTTTGCCATTTTTGAAAATGTACCTTCCCTGTTCAAATGTCACAGAGGAAACGGTCTGGCCATGAAGTACCTACAGAATGTACTGCCAAAACGCTGTTTCTTAGACATACCAGGAAACACTGTTGAGTGTGTGGCTTTGAGAGTTCAGGGAGTTAGGAATCCTATGGGTTTTAGAGGAAAAGCTTGTTTGTTAAGTCTTCAGATTGGTTCTAGTCTTGCCTCAATGAAATAAATAAGTTCTCTCCAGGCTGAATCCTCGTCTCATGGAACCAAAGTAATCTCTGCTCCTGCAAGAAAATATGAAAACATTTGTGTTCTCCATAATTGAGTCACCTAACTTGGCCCAGTCAAAGGCTCTCACCCTGCAGACAAGGTGAATTCATCTCAATTGTACAATTCTTCATCATTGTTGTCTATACTGCAACCTGTCTAGATGTGTGGTCTCAAATATACCCAGGAAGATGTGACAACTGTGGTTTTCATTTAAATCAAATCTTTATTTTCAATTCAATTTGTTTAATATTCTTTCACTTCAATACAATCCAGAATTTCCATAAAGCTGTATCAAATGTGTTACTATCCTTGCCCGTCAGTTACCCAGACTGTTGTTTTCACTTTTCTAACAGTGACATTTCCAATTCTGGAGAAAATTGAATTTTAGGTGTTGAACCTTGAAGGTTAATGAGTAGTCAGTCTTTCTTGGAATCAGTCTTATGTAAATATCCTCCCTTTTGCTGGAAATATGAAAAGCATTTTTGTCTTTGAATAATTAACTTGTTAAAAGGTTAGATTTCTCTGCATATTTTGTATGAACAATTTTCATAGCGTTGTTTGCTCATATTTAGAAAAGGTGCCAGTATTACTAGATAGAAATGAAAATGATGTGTCCTTCAATGAGTGCAATTGTAAGGCTGCTGTCAGACACTCATGTATTGCACTCATGTACACCTCTGGATCTCCTTACACTGGAATTATGCATCAAAGGGGGCTATGGTAGAGTGCCATGTTTAAAGATGGGGCCAGATAAAAAGAATAATTCATTTTCACTTGCCCTTCAAAGCCTTTTCATATCTGTAAGGAAAGAGACAGGAACTTATGAAAATCCATCATATTTATGCAGGACTTTAAACAGTCTCTCAGTAGTTAAACGATGTGTTTCATTTCTGGTTGTATAACTGTTGGTGTGTATGGTTTAAATCTTAAGAGCATGTAAATATATGCATGTCTTTTGTTTACATGTGGTCTCTACATTTCAGTTAATATACCTCGATATGTGCTACTATTTCTCTCTGATCTCTAAATTACAGTGAAGTACGGTTACATTGTAATATTTGAAGCTGCAATATTGTAATATTAATCTTTGACTAAGTAACTATCATAAATAATAGGAGAATAAATACTAAATTAAATTGTGTGAAAGGCATTCGTTTCCATGTAAATACTGTGCTCCAGGTGCAACATAATAGCTGATATTTATATCTATGACTATATACCTCCCAAAACACTTTACGTAGGTCAAGGAAGAAAGCCTTTGAAAGTAAATGCCAGCTTTCTGTCTGTTATAAAATGACAAGGTTTGAGAGTAATACGATGTTGTTTGAAGTCGTTAAGCAGATCTTAAGTATTCCAGTCATGTGTGATCTACATCCTCTGGTGATGTGTCCTACTGCCATCAATTGTTTTAAGCAAATGATTATAAAGTCTTGTTTTCTTTTTTTCTATCCTGTTCACAGAATCAGATTCTGGAGCTTTTCAAGTCGGGGTCGCAGGCACGCAATTGGCGGAAATGTTCTAAAAACACGTTAAGTGATGGGCTATTTTAAGCCTGGCCAACAGTCAAACAAACAAAAATAATGGAGTTTACTTCCAGGTTAGTCACAAATGTCACTTTGTTGGAACAACAGCCCCAGACTACATGCGCAGTAACAGGAAGAGGATGTGAGTGAAATGAGATGATGCATGACAGATGCATGACAAGACATCAAAATGTTTGTAACCTCACATTTCGCTGTTTTTAATAATTTTCATAAGGAAATTATGTATTCTTGTCCAAAATTGAAGTAATTATGCCAGGAGCTCAGGCAAAAGGATTTGGTAGATGAAGTATCGGAAATTTAACATAATGTAACAATATTGTTTTCTACATCCTTATGAATAGGGGGAATATAGCTGAATGATAGGGTTGACATAGGCTGGTGATTGTGGTTGTCCTAAAGGAGAGAGTGAGAGATCTAGCAGCTCAGTGGCAGAGCGGTTACATGTGTTCTCTTGAGCTGATCAAAGACCAGATACACGGCCACAATCACCAATGGTCTCACTAAACATGCAGGCAGGCCTGCATTACAATAGTCTCACAAAACGTGCAGGCAGGCCCACTAAAACTGCATTACAATAGTCTAGAAATAACCAGATCCTGCACAAGGAGTTGTGTAACACATTGTGTGAAATAGAGTGTGATCTTCCTAACATTAAAGAGGGTGAACCGACAAGATCTCGAGACAGAAGCTACATGCTCTGAGAACTGTTTGGGAATACCAGGAGGAGCTCCGTTTGTGAAAGTTTGAGCTAAAGGTGATGATCCCTCATCCCAACTGAACAAACTCTAACCAGTATTGTGGAGTCATCAGGGGGGGGGGACCAGTGCAGCTGAGTGTCATCCGTATAGCAGTGGCAGAATAACCCACGGGAGCACATGGTTTAACGTAAGGAAGGGGTGTTCATAGAACATTGGAGGGGGTCCAAGTGACAACCTTTGAGGTACATCAGTGGAGAGAGGGGTAGTGAGACAAATCAGATCGTCTAAGGAGTAACATGGGGCTGTTTGAATGCTGAAGGAGACGTTTCCTGAGCTGAGTGAAGCACTTACTTCATGCATGAGGGGTCAAATTGTAGGTAAGATAGACTGGAGGGATAATGCCGTTGACGATGTTGAGAGAGGAGAATGAATGCAACAATGCTTCAATGTCCAGAGGCAAAACACCCTCTCACACGTGTAGGAGGACTGCAGAGTTGAGCACTAATGGCTGTAAACTTTTACAGTACAAAATGTTGCAAAGTCATCAGCCTTTTTTGGCAGCTGTGACTGTAGAAGAACAGGCAGATGACAGAGACTGATGGTTAGATCAAGATCATTGGCATCTCTGGATTTACGCCATTTTCTATCAGACATACTTCATGAATATTTTCAGTAAACCAAGGGTGACGGGGATCGAGCAGGTCTTGTGGATAGTGGGCATACAGTATCCAGACAAGAGCTCAGTGTGGAAAAAAAGAGTGCCCGTAGCATCATTAACCTCAAGTGACAACAATGAGGCATGAGTAGGGCGAGGAGAGACCAAAGAGAACTCATTGCTTAAGAGAGACCACTGAAGTTATGAGAAGGGCGAGGAGAGACCAAAGAGAACACTTTGCTTAAGAGAGACCACTGAAGTTATGAGAAGGGCGAGGAGAGACCAAAGAGAACACTTTGCTTAAGAGAGACCACTGAAGTTATGAGTAGGGCGAGGAGAGACCAAAGAGAACTCATTGCTTAAGAGAGACCACTGAAGTTATGAGTAGGGCGAGGAGAGACCAAAGAGAACACTTTGCTTAAGAGAGACCACTGAAGTTATGAGAAGGGCGAGGAGAGACCAAAGAGAACACTTTGCTTAAGAGACCACTGAAGTTATGAGAAGGGTGAGGAGAGACCAAAGAGAACACTTTGCTTAAGAGACCACTGAAGTTATGAGAAGGGTGAGGAGAGACCAAAGAGAACACTTTGCTTAAGAGAGACCACTGAAGTTATGAGAAGGGCGAGGAGAGACCATGGAGAACTCATTGCTTAAGAGACCACTGAAGTTATGAGAAGGGTGAGGAGAGACCAAAGAGAACTCATTGCTTAAGAGACCACTGAAGTTATGAGAAGGGTGAGGAGAGACCAAAGAGAACTCATTGCTTAAGAGAGACCACTGAAGTTATGAGAAGGGCGAGGAGAGACCAACGAGAACTCATTGCTTAAGAGAGACCACTGAAGTTATGAGAAGGGCGAGGAGAGACCAACGAGAACTCATTGCTTAAGAGAGACCACTGAAGTTATGAGAAGGGAGAGGAGAGACCAAAGAGAACTCATTGCTTAAGAGAGACCACTGAAGTTATGAGAAGGGCGAGGAGAGACCAAAGAGAACTCATTGCTTAAGAGAGACCACTGAAGTTATGAGAAGGGAGAGGAGAGACCAAAGAGAACTCATTGCTTAAGAGAGACCACTGAAGTTATGAGAAGGGCGAGGAGAGACCAAAGAGAACTCATTGCTTAAGAGAGACCACTGAAGTTATGAGAAGGGCGAGGAGAGACCAAAGAGAACTCATTGCTTAAGAGAGACCACTGAAGTTATGAGAAGGGCGAGGAGAGACCAAAGAGAACTCATTGCTTAAGAGAGACCACTGAAGTTATGAGAAGGGCGAGGAGAGACCAAAGAGAACTCATTGCTTAAGAGAGACCACTGAAGTTATGAGAAGGGTGAGGAGAGACCAAAGTGAACTCATTGCTTAAGAGACCACTGAAGTTATGAGAAGTGGAGCCTCAGGAGGAGGAACCATGGGATGTTCCGTACAGACAATCTCATAATGGGTAGATACATGTAGAGGAGAGAGCATTATCTTTTCTGCATTGAAATGTCACAACAGAACGAGATCTTCATCCTTACCAGCTTAAATCAGGACGAGAGCTCTAAACATATTTGAGAGTTAAAGGGAAACTTCTGGATTTTTCAACCTTTACTAGGGACGATCGAAATTGGTCCAGTATCGAGATGGAACGCTAAAACCAGCAACCGCAAAACGGCTATAAAATGGAATCCTTGCAAATTAGCTATCTACAGTAGGATACCTGGTTCTTTGAGCCACACGAATAGTGTTAAAAAAAGTTAAAAATACATACATTTAAACAATTCAATGCATGCAGAAAAAGGGAGAGTGAGGTGTGTAAAGACTGATAGAGTGAAAGAGGAGAGAGAGAGAGAGAGAGAGAGAGAGAGAGAGGTGTGTAAAGACTGATAGAGTGAAAGAGGAGAGAGAGAGAGAGAGAGGTGTGTAAAGACTGATAGAGTGAAAGAGGAGAGAGAGAGGTGTGTAAAGACTGATAGAGTGAAAGAGGAGAGAGAGAGAGAGGTGTGTAAAGACTGATAGAGTGAAAGAGGGGAGAGAGAGAGAGGTGTGTAAAGACTGATAGAGTGATAGAGAGGAGAGAGAGAGAGGTGTGTAAAGACTGATAGAGTGAAAGAGGGGATAGAGTGAGGTGTGTAAAGACTGATAGAGGGAAAGAGGGGAGAGAGAGAGTTTGATAGTAGTTTTTATATGAAGCTTTAGAAACATGGATTAAAATATGAACCAAATAGTTTTCTTTTTACTTTGTACTTATCTGTATACTTTTTACTACACCCAAAGATGTACATTAAAAAGGAATGCAATTGATTTGTGTCTGACAAACTGCCACGATGGCAGACACAGCACTAAAGAGCACCGATCCCTAACCACAATATTACACCCCTTTCATACCAAGGTTCTACCGGGACAGTGTGATGGAGTGATAGGCAGTGAGATATTAAAGAGAGAAATTAAAGAATTCAGGCTCTGGGCTCCGTAAAGCGCCTAGAGACAATTGTATTGTTATGGCGCTATAATAATAAAATTGAATTGAATTGAATTAGATTGTTTAGATCATTTCTGTCTTATTCTTTGTATTATTAATTTGCTTAGTGTGAAATAAAACAAAATATGAAGGGGTCATTCTAATTGATCAAAGAGACAGTATAGAGTATCTTTGATAAAGACAAACTAATAATCAGAACAAAATAAAATATAATGTCTTAATACAGCTGTCCTCCAATTAATATTAATGGGCATCCATGTCTGTAATGACAGAACACCTTGCATGATTGTTTTTTTCTGCCTGCATACAGGCAAGTGTGAGAGCTCTGTCATACGCAAGCCCTCCCACTCTGTCTGTCTGAATAGCAAGTGAGTTCCTGAATCGACTCCAACCCTAACCATTGGAGATGTGAAGTCACCAGTCTAGTAGACAGTGCTCTGGCAATAAAAACAAAACAAGATGGATGGAGTCTAGAAGACGCTGAAAACAGACCACGAAGTGGATGTTTTTGGGGTGTGATATCCGCATCAGAGCATTGTTGCCAATTGTGTTTCCTGTGGCCTGTGTGATAATGGTGGCACCAAGCCCTGTTGCTATAGGAGCAGCTCTCATCACCTCCGTTTTCCTCCAGAATATAGAGAACATGGAGAATATATACCTCCGTGTGTACCACAAGTCAGGCCAGTCAGTCTCGTCATGAATCTGGAGTTTTTAATGCCATTTATAAAACAATTGGGTTCTATTGAATTATTTAGCTGTTTCTGATTGGACGAGAGACGTTCCATGAGTTGGAATATCCCAGGACATGCCAACTCGGACTTTTCACAGCTAATAATAAATCACTCCGTGATGAAACAAATAAGCGATAACCGTTAATTCAAAGTTCTTAAAATTCCAAAAGACGTTGACAATGGAACTATTTTTTTATTGCGGAGAAACAATGGCGAAATAAACATTTTTTTAATCAATAACTTCGTGTTTAAATGTTAATTGGTTGACTATAAAATTGTTTTATAAAAGCAATATAACACTACCCGTGGGAATATCCCTTACCTACCCCACTCGCACTCGTACTATATTGCTTAAATGTTGCTTATTCATACCTAGATCCATATCAAGTGGAGAATGCTTCCTCATGGGAGTGAGCAGTCCTGTGGTTGATGCGTGTGAACGTGTAAAAGTTAGGCTTCAGAGCACTTCATGGAGTGCCTCTGGCTGTGCCAACAGGGACCATCATTTCATGATGTTAGGATTACAGTCTGCAGTGATTGTTCATTACTATGAGGCATTTAAGCATCAAATACATCTTCATATGGTAGTAAATATAAAACATTTCTGACTAGGCTCTCTTAAACCTGAGAATGTGATTTTAAACTGAAACTAAGGAAATGTCTGCACATGTAAATTAGCTTGATACCAAATATCCTGAGCATATTTAAAATTCAAACCATTCTATAAATGACGTGATCCAAGAATCATACTTAATCTACAGCGAAGTTGATTTAACCATTATGAAACCCTTTTTGGAGGATTCATTTTATTTTCTCTAAAAACACAGCAACATTTTCATTTTAGTATAGCAGTATAGTATACAGTAATGTCATCATGTGACTTTATATTACCTCGTAGATAAATCACATTACAACATAACCAAAAGCGGGTCATCTCGCAAACAACATTTCCTATCTGTTCTTATGTACCATTTTTTTTAATACAGTGGGGTTGCAAAAGTATTCAACAACCCCAAAAGACATCACCATTTTCTGGTTTACAAAAGATACTTACACATATTTCCCCATTAAATTTTCATGGTGAACACTTCTGCTTTTTAGTCTATTTCTAAGGGCTAAATGAGTTATTTGTCTTATACAATTAAAGACAAATAGATTGAAAGTGAAAATATCATGCTTGCATAAGTATTCAACCCCTATAGATGGATACTTGGAAGATAACCCCCTTTGCTGCCATAGGAATAGGAAGTGAAACACTAGCAGCTTTGCACATTGTTCTGAAGTGGTTTCCTTCATTCTTTTACAACATCTAGATTGATTGGATGGCGGTCCTGGACTGTAGTGTCACAGATTCTCAGTAGGATTTTGATCGGGGCTTTGACTGAGCCATTGTAGAATATTCACTTTACTGTTTTTGAACCACTCCAGTGTTGCCACTTTAGCCTTGTGCCTTGGGTTAATTGCCCTTCTGGTAGGTAATCCCATTTATATCCAGAAGGAATCAGAATCAGAATCAGAATCAGGTTTTATTGGCCAAGTAAGTTTGCACAAACAAGGAATTTGACTTGGTAAAGTGACTCTCAGTGTGCTTACACAAAATATACAACACAATACAATACAATACAAACAAACAAACAGTGCAACAGTGCAATGGACTAAGGAGTTTAAGAAAGTATGTACAAGGCGGAATGGCTATATACAGTAGCTGTGAAATGTTGCACAACAGTAGTGCAAAGAAGAAGTGGAGAGTGCGAGAAGTGCAGGGATACATATATAAATATAAATATATATCTACTGTACCCACTCATAGGTAGTACCTAACTTCACCTCTGTATCATTTGTGAACAATTCATCTGCCTTAATTTGGAATTCCAAAGCACAGGGGTTTGAGTGCCTATGCAAGTTGTGTATTGCAGTTTTTAATTTATTTCAATGTTAGCAGACAAACAACTTGTATTGCTTTTGGAAATATACTACATTTTTGCCATAAAAAATACTGATTGGTAAAATATGTTTAAGTGTCTTTTGTAACTGTGAAAATTGTGATTATTTTAGGGGGCTTCAATGCCTTTGCAAGCCACTATATACCGTTTGTTCTCTTCCGACATGTCCTGTGCCATTTTGTACAAGCAGTATGTATCTATGGGGGTTGTACCCTGACACTGCATTTCTGATTTCTAGAGCTTGGCCAAAGAAGGTTTCCCTCGGCTGAACCAGAGACTTTCCAAACTGATCAGTCAGTGTCCATTTGCAAATTCCACTACCCCTGTGTTGCATTGGTTAATAGGCTACTGGGCATCAATATATACACCACATTATTTATTTCCGATTTCTACGAAAGATGTACAAATAAAAACAACCACCCATAGGCCCACACTTTGCCACTCTTTTAGATAAAACAATTAAGGAGACGTATTTATACATACAATTAATTATCGTTATTAATGCAAAAAAATTTTTTTTCAATATACACATTAAAAAGTCAATCTAATTAAAACATCAGTGTAGGGCAGACATTGAAGAAAACCTAGATTGTAATGCTTGCAGTTCGTTTAAAATTCGTTGAGCGAGACTTTTATGCCTATGAATTTAGTTATTCTGGCTTTTGATATTCCACATAACTTTCGTAAAAGCATTAGATAGCCTACCAAAGTTAATAAATCAGACCTAGGTGGGTAAGGAGGTGGGCCAAGAAAATGCTGGGAAAAGTTCCTCCCCGTTCATGATCTCAAAAGTCATCAGACAATAAGTTCAAGCACACTCTGGGGATACAATGTAGGCAACTAAACAATGTTTCGGAAAGGCGAGGAGTCGGTCGATCGGCTGCTGTGCGGTGGAAGTTTGTGGAAAGAGAATCAAATCAGTCTCCAAAATTACGGTATGCAACGCTACTACTGCTTAAAGCTGAGACAGGACACGTGCTGGAAATGATACGGCCTCGAAATCTCGAAATCACAAATTTAGTTCTGACGGAAAATGCTTAATTATAATTTGTATGGTCTATATAGTGCTGTGCTTTTAAAGGCGTACATTGTTCACCATGACAGATTACAAAATAGGCCTATGTGCAACAATTCACAAAATAAGTGCTTGCAAAGCAACATCTTGGAATGCTAACTAAGTGGCATTATTTTACCAAAATGCAGGAATTTGTGTAGTTTTATAATCTCACTGGAATATTAGGATTAGTAGGATGTTTTCAACGCCCTTGTCATGAGCGCATACAATACGTTTTAAAGGCTAATTATTAGGTATTTCAAATCCGTGGTCTCGTTCAGTTTGGGGGCACCTGATGTTTGGCACAATGGTAATATGAGGTTTGCTGGTATAGGCCAAATTCTTCTGTGTTTATTTCTTGTATTCTGCTGAATTTCAACGATCCAACCTTTTAAATAGCTTAATTCCAACCATTTAGCCTCGGCTAAATGTTGGAGGAAAAATAGCCTACTTCATTCAATAGGTTATGAGTGCGTGTATGCCTTTACTGAAACGTACTTATTGTATACTCCAGAACACCCCTTTTCGAAGACGTCTCGTGTTGTCTGTCTCCCCCCTTGAGGCCATCGACCTTCTCCGTCATCAATGTCTGCAGAGAAAAAAATGTGTTCAAGTTGTGGTTTGGAGATAGTTGACAAATACCTGCTCAAGGTATGCGACCCGACTCTTGAAAAATAGCCCGGAGAAAGTCCCTGTGCATTAGACACATTCTACAAGTTCAGGGTCTTTGGTTTTATTTAGGCTCTTTTAATAACGCCTTCTCTGTTAACTAAACGGAGCATTTGGTCATTAAAGCCTTTACTTTAGTCTAATCATAAGTTTTAACCAAACATTTCAGGTGAACGACCTATGCTGGCACGTGAGGTGCCTGTCGTGCAGCGTGTGTCAAACTTCCCTCGGACGTCATGTCAGTTGCTACATTAAAGAAAAAGAAATATTTTGCAAACTCGACTACTTGAGGTATGCAATTTGACAAACTAATCGATTGATATTTTAGCTTTTGAATTGCATTGAAGCGACAGCTATATTAGTGGTTACATAGTCCCAGGCAACTGAATAAAAACAGATTTATAGCCTTCTTTTTACTTGAGTTTGGTTTTTAGCTCAGTCTTCATTGTGAGACAGTGATTTTCACATTACTGAAATTCATGTAGCCTTTATGTTACAGGAAATATGGAACACGTTGTGCCCGTTGTGGAAGGAACATACATTCGCATGACTGGGTCCGGCGAGCTAAAGGAAACACCTACCACATGGCTTGTTTTGCGTGCTACTCCTGCAAGCGACAGCTGTCCACAGGAGAGGAGTTTGCCATGTTTGATGAAAGGGTCCTGTGCCGGGTGCATTACGACCACGTGCTTGATAATTTGAAACGGGCTGTAGAAAATGGTTAGTTGGCTACACCTGTAGGCTACAGATAGCCCTTTGGCATGACATTCCGTTACGCCGAGCATTCACTCACGCTTGATGAGTGACGAAAATCATGCCTACCGGTATATTGTATTGGTAAATTACTCGATCACTTGTTTCAGCACACTCGATATGACGACCGTTGGGTTTCTGTGATGGACAAGGGAGGAACTGGTCACAAATAATATTCCTGAAAGTAAAGACTAGGCCTACCGAGTAGATGGACTTCTCATATGTGATGTTCTAAATGCAGGCAAAGAAGAGAACGATGAGGGAGCTGTACCCTCGGAGCAGGATACAAGCCAACCCAAGGCATCCAAGAGGGCCCGCACAAGTTTCAACTCTGATCAGCTTCAGGTAAGCACAACAAAAAGTTCCTTATCATACTGGTTCAGGGAATAACACACGTGCTTGCATAGCTGTAGTGCTTGGCCACTTATCTTCCCGGACTGCTAATTAAATTAAGAAATGTTTAAACACATAAGTGCAAAGGCTACGTGTTACTTAGGCTATTTCACTTATTAAATACTCCACTCCCTTAAATACAGCATTGCACGAACACTTAAGCCACACTTAATCATGAAGGCCTGTGAACTTTATTGCAATAGTCGAAGCAAATGGCATTTTACAGCTGGGAAATAGCTGCACAACAGATGTCAAATCGTCCACAAAATAAGTTATAGGCTTTGTGCAGACCTGCTTGAGTCGGTACGTGTAATTAACAATGAAACCATATCTGTGGTGAAAGTGTGTCCCATATTCTAGCTATCAGTTCATCTACGGAGGTAGAACACCGGTTAGCTGATATGTTTTGGTTCATGGTATGCCTAAGGTGCTTTTAATTTAGGACAGAGTTATGCTTTGAATCATTATCCTGCTGAAAAATCCACAGTTGTTGGTTGAATTATTTTTGGCTTATTTCTTTGTTTGCATCCAAGATTACTCTGACTCTTCTGTACTGTGTGACTCTTCTGTAGTGTGTAACTCTTCTGTGGTGTGTGACTCTTCTGTAGTTTCCCAACATTTAGCATAGAGATTGAGATTGCCAAGATAAGATGTCATGTAGTTTAAATCATTTCTGGTAAACAAAGGCTCTTTTAGACAATTAATTATAAAATATGTTTTGTTGTTTGTGTTGTCTGAATGGCTGCTTTCACTGTGTTTGTTTATCCATTTGAATTCTATGCAACCTACACATTAATTTTTTTACCCTTTAAAAATATGAGATCTTTAAATGATTCAGTAGTCTACTTTGAGTAACATTTATTGTCTTGCTTGTTTCAACAGTGTGAGGGAAGGTTTATGGAGGAGTCTGAATGCGCTCTCACTGTTACATGGCCAACTTGTTCATTTTACATGCATTACCTGTGGGCTAATCATTTCCAATGTACCGTAATTTCCCAATCATTAACCGCACCATATATAAACTGCATGACCGTACTTTATGTAATTTTATTTAAAAAAAAATAAGTTTGACCGCACCCTTGTATTAACCACATTGTCTTTCATGTTACATCATCCTGGGGCTCATCATTTGGGCAAGAGCAAGGTGAAAGGGAATTAAACTTTAATATATCCCAGTTTAAAATCCATCTCCAGACAGCACTCTTTATAGGCCTATCTAAACCTGGCCCATCTAAAGGCTGACATAGTGTTTTCTGATATTCAAACAGTATGACGCTCCCATGAAATGCAATCTCTGTCCATAAAAGCCTCATAAATGTTTCCTCCATTATCAAGTTTATGGGGAACCTATGGTGGTGTCCGTGTGACCTAACATTAAAGCGTGAGCGGCATTGGTTGGAGAACAGACCCTTGCATGCAGATCAGCCACCTTGGAAATACGCCCTTGTTCAAAGAAGAACTCATATTAAGTACAAAATCGTGGCGTTTGCTATATATGCCCTCCAAAAAGCATTACCAAAATGTTAAAAAGAATGAGTTTTGAGAATATGAATTCTTATCTGAGAAATGTACTGAAGAAACTGAGAAAAACTGTAAGTAGGACCTCAAAACTGTAGCTGCATGTTCATGTTATAATGCAAAATACAGTTATTGACTAAAGGAAAGCTTTCATTTGTGCGTTTTTTTTCATATTGCATTGCAAAATACTTAAGTACAGTCGTCTGCTGTTTAGTGTCATCCCCCAGAACATCTAGGTGTCCATTCATTGTGTAAGTCAAGACATGCAAATGGGTTTAACTAGTTATTTGGATTGATGAAGATTTCTTAACCTCATATGCCACCAAGCCAGAGTGGGGAAAAATGCCTATGATCCTCACGACTGGATAACATTACTTGGTTCCCATTGCTTTTCAACAGGTTGTATTTATTGTTATTTATACTTTCCAGTCTCAACTGATTTTCTGCATCCTGCTACAATTTTCTTCAAGAATCCCTTGGTGCCTTGTTGAATTGAAATTG
The DNA here is from genome assembly GCF_900700415.2 of Clupea harengus. Taxonomy (NCBI): domain Eukaryota; kingdom Metazoa; phylum Chordata; class Actinopteri; order Clupeiformes; family Clupeidae; genus Clupea; species Clupea harengus. The sequence continues at coordinate 948,372 of NC_045173.1, read as the reverse complement.
TCACTGACATGAAAATGATACTTGCAACTTGCTAGAAAATAATATTCAGTTAGTTGGAAACATGCAATAATCTGGTATGGTGATTTAATCATTGTGAGAGAGATTGACAAAAGGACTTGCATGGTGGCACTGGCATATTCATTGACGTGATGATTTACTTTTGAGGCATAAACTAAGTATTTTGAGAGAGTTACGGGCTTTTGCAGGTTGTGTCGTGCTGTTTGTAAGATTCGTTAGAAATATGCACTTACTGTTTAGAAAATGTTATGGATGCTAAATGGACTGCATTTATATAGCGCTTTTCTACTCACAGAGCACTCAAAGCGCTTTACACATTAATGCCTCAGACATCTACCCATTCATACACCGTTGGCAGAGGCTACTATCTAAGGTGCCAATCTGCTCATCAGGAATGGTTGGGGATTCAGTGTCTTGCTCAAGGACACTTCGACACTTGGTGAGGAGTTGGGATCAAACTAGCAACCTTCCGATTGATGCAGGACTACCTCCTGAGCCACAATCTCGATCACGATTTTAGACGTGTACCAAGGCTTCTGAGAGAAACTGTACAGAAGAAAGGAATCGCTTGTCTGTTGCTGAACAAGTGTGACGAGCAAACATACTCGCTCATCTTTTCAAAAAATATTTTAATTTTCTAATAATCTAATTACGTTAACCTCCTTTAGCTACAAAGCTAATAACAAGTTCGCGCTAGCTGATGCTGAGCTTAACATGTTTGCTAACCATCCATTGGCACTAACATTAACGTCTACATTACAAGTGACTATCTGGGGGCTTTTTCAGCTGCCTGGTAAAAGAAACTAGATCGACCAAATCAAACTTTATGTTGATACTGCAGATGTTACATTTAACAATTCCTTTGTTTGGGCTTTGTGTGAAGTTATTATAGCTAAAGGTTATGATAAATGGGACCGTAGCTACTCGCCATGATGTAGTTGGTGAATTTGACAGTCATTTGTGGCCATGCGCACCAGATGCATAAAGTTACATGTCATAAGGAAGGGAATGGCATTCATCTCATCAGACATTGATAATGCACCAAAAAAATCCCAAGTCCAAATCGGGTCTCGAGTATTTTGAGGGCGAGTCGCAAGTCACTAGGCGTGCGAATTAAGTCGCAGACTCGAGTCCCCATCTCTGATTAGCTAAGTTAGTTAGCCTCAAAGCTAGCAATGTCAGCAGTACAGCCAGAGAATGTTTCGGACATGAAGAGGGAGAAAATGACAGGACCATAGGTTTGTTACACGCTACAACTTTATTAGTGTTTCACAAATAAACCAACTGGAATACTCCTGTATACTCCACAGATAGTGGAGTTTGCTGCCTTGTTCGTGGACTGGAATACTCTAGGACAGGGGCGCAGATAGCACTGGGGACGGGGGGGACATGTCCCCCCCAGATTCAGAGTGACCCCGATCCGTCCCCACCACTCTCCCTACGTAAGGCGACAATCATCAGTTAATAACTCTGCACAGCTGATTAGGCGATGTTAGCGTCCCCCCAGTTCAAAAATCCCATCTGCACCGCTGCTCTAGGATATGTACCAGGGTTGGGGGGCCTGCCTAGTGGCCATAGTGAACACTCCCCTGGGGGTGCTTGCAAGGGAACCTTTGCATTTCACACCTTGGGACGCCGGCATGTAGCCTCGAGTCACATTGAGTTCAGGGCACCCTGAAATCAATATCTGCTGTGTTGGATTTTCCACCATTTTGGATTTTTATCGAAGTGTTTCTTCGCTACTCCTTAGACAAACACATTTTTCACAGATTATCTTCAGACACGGCCTCATAAAAGATTTTAAGTTTTTTGAAAGCATTCACCCAGCTAACAGCCAATCAACATCGGTGGCAAAGCTGCCAAACAGAAGGCGAACCCATATCTCAGGAGCACTTTCATGTATCTACACCAAGACCCTTAAAGGGGATCCAGACAAAAACGCCCCATTTTACCACTTGGGGGCGCTCTAAGAAAAAAACATGTTCTTGTCCAAAGGTCATGCTTTTTTTTTATCCTGATATCACAACACGTTCCCATTTCCTGTTCTGAGATTGTATTTGACAGCAAAGCTTGTGTTGCTACCTTAAGACAAGAGTTGGGTGCGGGAGTCATGACTGCATGGAGGTGGGAGCTTGAGAGCAGTGTAGAATAAGATCTACTGCAAAAGGGAATTAAAGAGGGAACAATTGCTGGGGTTTTCTTGACCAGGTCAGGGGCTTAGTCCAGGTGATTTATTAGGTTACAGTAAGTTATCTCAGGTGTGACTTTAAGTAATGGCTTACGTTGGAGTAAAGGTTCAGTCTAAATCACAAAATGAACAAATTCATCTGTAGAGTTCGAATTGTACCTACAATTCCTCCCCGGTAGCCTATGTTCTTAATACTATGTCCACTGTCTGCAATTTGACCGTACCAATGAACTAAGAGTGCATGATAAAAATGTATTTACATGACGCGTTGCTACCACATAACCAGCAGAACAATTATAAGACTCTTCACAACGCAAAATTGTTATCACAGAGCTTAACAAGAGGCACTGCAGAATGAGTGAAAGGCAGCTCTGGGTCGTACACCTGCTTAATGATTTTACTGCCACAACCTTTTCTCTAATTTCACTTCACTAATCCTTGCCCTTTTTGCAGTGGCTTTTAAGCAGTCAGTTCCAAGGTAATATATACTGGATGTGTGAAGTGTATTACCCTTAAGTTCCCTGATGGAGAAGCCACATGTTTAGTTCATTACATAACAAAGGACATGTGGTCAAGTTTGACAATCAGAACTTGGACAAATACTTTTTTGCTGCCATTTTGGAGGGGTATGATTTATTTCAGTAGAAAATATTTCTTTGGAGTTGTGCTAAATGCGATTTTTCCTATGTCTCCAAATCTTAACATTTTATATTGTAAACCTGTGAATGTCATAGAATGTTTACTGATTGTTTAACTGGCCACATGTATGCCGCTGTATGTCTGGGTGATTTTCAGGTAATGCAAGCTCAGTTTGTCCAGGAAAATAACCCAGATGGTCAGACCCTACAGAAGCTGGCGGAAAGGACTGGCCTCAGTCGCAGAGTTATTCAGGTAAGACTTCATCATGATGATATTTGTACTTCTTTTTTTTAGCATTGTAATGTTTCTGTCAGGATAAAATTCCTTCCTGCCGATTATTAAGTCATAAGTCGTATGTGGTATAAGCATATGACGTGGTGCCAGAGGGTCATCTGCAGACATTCAAGTCTCTTAGGTGGAAGCCAGGAGAAACTTATTTGGACCTGGGGGGCTCTGAGTGTTTTACATTTAGACAACTTTAAGGAGTTTGTTATCCTGGAACAGTTAAGAAATGGTGTCCCTCATCACATCGAAATATATCTTAATAGTCAGGAAGTAGCTGAGATCAGGAAGGCTGCCATGTTGATTCATATGAACTTGCGCACAGAGAAGTGTGACGAAGAGAGAGGCCTGGGGGGGGGTAAGAGAATGTGAGTAGATCATAGATAAGAACAATAGGTCAGAGGGGGGTGAGGTTGGAGGCAGGCCCACAGGGACTGGATCTCATCGTGGAAGCTGGAGATCCTCTAGACCTCCCCTTCAAGAGAAGTTATCTAGCATTACATTACTATAGGGCAGGGCACATTAAATCTAGTTGTCCATTCCTGGAGAAGAAACGTTCCATCAGACATGATTCTTTCAAGACTGTTACCCCTGTTAGTAGACTGTTGCCCCTGTTAGTACAGACTGTTGCCCCTGTTAGTACAGAGGGGAAATCTGAGTGGGAGAGAAACGGTAGAGTGGTGAAGGAGGTGAGTCCCTCCTGAGATTTGTTAGCTCTCTGTCTTTGACTTCTGAGGTTCCTTTTTTTTTTTTTTTTTTTTAAAACAAGGCTGACCTTTTTTTTTTTTTTTTAAAACAAGGCTGACCTTTTTTTTTTTTTTTCACAAACGACACACAGTAACTCACGTGCATATAGTGGCGACACAGGACAAACACGCACACGCAGGCCTGAGGTCGCAGTGAATGTAATCTCTGCATTTCTCCCATCCTGGACTGTCCTTCCTCCAAGACCCCCCAGGAGCAGTGGGCAGCCTTTAGGCGCCCGGGGACCAAGTCAAGTGATCCGTCTTGGTCGGGGGACGGACAGTTCAGTTCTTCTGCATGTTTTTGTGTTGGGGTTGTTAGTGGAGGAAACCCCTTGGGAACACGGGGAGAACATGCAAACTCCACACAGAAAGGCCCGGGAGATAGCCCACCTGAGCACTGGAGGCCTGGGGAGAACCTACCCCCCAGGACCAACAGCGCCCCATGCGGGAATCGAACCCAGGACCTTCTTGCTGTGAGGCGGCAGTGCAAGCACCTCCTGTGACCATTCTTAAAGATATGGGTGCAGCCCAATCAGTTTTACTTTAAGGAGTGTTAGAGTTTGGATGTTGAATGTCCCCCCCCCCCCCCTGTAGGATACATTTTAAAAGGCTACATATAATAAAAACTGTCAAATGGAAAATACCAAGCAGTGTTAGATACAATGATGAAAAGCAACTGTCAGATAGAAATGTAGAAATGACAGTCAGCAGGTCAATGCACTGGGTAAAAGGCAGTTACACAGTTGAAATGTGGAAACCATCTAAGTCGCAAGAAAATATAATAGAAAGTAAAATACAGAAGTTCTGTTAAACGGACAAAGTCCAAGAAAGGCAAGAAAGCACAGTGCAGGGTGGACAGATGACCAAGACATCGGCTGAAGGCCACATAACACTAAGTGACATCACCGCTGGGCCAATAAAAGGTCAAACATTTCCTGAAGCTGACGGAACGCGCCTTCTCCAGCTTTTGATGTATCACTGCATTGAAAGCTGTATTGCTCTTATCATTTGCCAGTAAAAAACTTGTCTTGTACAACGATCGTCTCGTCCGGTGGCTCCTTCCTAAACCAGCTAAAGAAAATACTTAACCCCCCCCCCCCCATCAGGTGACATAATCCCAATTCAGTAAACACTGAATAGGATTGCAAATCATTGGCTATAAATACTCCCACACTTTCATTATTACTCCAGCCAAGGAAGTTTTTCATGCAGTTTGTTTTTAAGTTTGCTACTGGCTCGATTTCCATGAAACTTAATGGAAAGCGAGGGCCAAGGAATAACCTGGGCCATATATTAGGGAGCAGATCCAACTCGTAGGCAACTCCTCTAATTTAGTTTCACTTTCGCTACCGTTGTATCTGGCTTTGGCGGAGGTCTGCGCACTCTGAGTGACCTTCTAGTTTCTTTCTTTCTTTCTTTCTTTCTTTATTTATTTATTTTTAATTGGTCACAAATTGTTGTTTGAAGGTAATAGCAAGAGATTGTTGTGTTCTGTGAGTGGACCCTGCTCCACCTGGGATATGGCTGGGTGAAGGCCACGTAAATGAGATGTCATGTTGGAGGGATTTCCACTGGAGTAGCCAGCAGTGGCGAAGCAGTGCCTGCCCTACACACTACTTTGTTTACAGTCTTCTTACCCTCGTCATCTTATTGAACTCTGAATCCATAATGTTCCCACACAGAAGTGCCGCTCCAAATTTGCTTCTCCCTGTCTAGCTGGCATTCGCCATTGTCAAGTTGGAGCTGGGAACATTCCTGGCCAAGTTGAATTCACACAATTACCATAATGTTTCTGGTTGACACTTCCATCAAAGATTAATGTTCCTGAGTTGGGTATATAGGACCCAGACGTGTATACACCCAGGATACAAATTGGAATCATTTGAGGCCAAACACATATTTCACCTTTTTTTTTTTTATAAGTTATTTCTGATCTGACTAAATCAGAAAATTGGAAAATCAGTTCAAAATCCCAAATTTTAAATGGGTCAATACTGAAAAAAATGGTAACTTTGAACTCGGTTTTCTATTTTGTTTGTTCTCTTTGTGATTGAGCTGGTATCCCTGGCGAATAGCAGAGCCCTGTGGACTTCAAATCATAGAGTATTTGTAATCTAGCCAGCTAACACACAGCACGACAACTGACACTGCAAAACCAATTTCGGACAGAAAGAAATTCCTTACTTAGCACAGGTTTACACATTGCCCCCCTCCCCCATCCTTTTCTTGATTCAGTTCAGTTGATAACAGCGAAATAGGGGAGTGAGATTTTCAGTAGATCTCCTGTCAAAGGTTAATAAGATACAATAAGTTTAAATGATTTCCCTGGTCCTCCACTACCAGCTACCGCCAAACAGCAAATTAATATCTTCATTTCAAAATGAATTATGGCAACCGTGAGGCAAAGAAGGCTCGAAACTGTACAGATTATACAATGTATACAAATAATACCGGGTGACCTTATTGACAAGTGTCTCATCCAAATAAGGCAAAATATCCAAGCACTAATTGAAACATTGTGCTACCATAGCATAAATGCTAAAGATGGTTATTGCCAGAGAGAAAAAAAAAAAACCTTACAATGGTTGGATCCCATAGAAAAATATTTATGAAGTTTTTCAAAAGGTTTTCCTCCTTAATATGCAAGGATGTCAGCTGCATTCCCTCTTTTCTTCTCTCTCCTTGAGATACTATATAATAATAATAATACATTTTATTTCACAGCGCCTTTCATGTCACTCAAGGACGCTTTACAATTTAAAACAGGAGCAAACAAATAACAAAACAATTAAAATTAAAAGTGCAAGTAAAAACAGCATGGCAACTACAGTGAGAATGCAATCCTGAAAAGGTGGGTTTTGAGAGAGGATTTGAACTGAGGGAGGGAGTCAATGTTTCGGATGTCAGGTGGGAGTGAGTTCCAGAGTTTGGGAGCAGAGCGGCTGAAAGCTCTGCTCCCCAATGGTGGTAAGCCGGGCAGAGGGGACAGTTAGGTGGATGGAAGAGGAGGATCTGAGGGAGCGGGTGAGGGTGGCGGTGTCAGGGGGGCGGTTGGCATGGTGTGAAGGAGGTCCCAGACAGGTTAAGGAGGGCAAGGTTGTGGGAATGGCTTTAAAAGTATGAAGATAGAATTTTTAAAGTTGATACGGAAGTGCAATGGAAGCCAGTGGAGTTGCTGGTAGGGAATGGGGTGAATGTGGTGGAAAGAGGGGTGAGGGAGATTATACGGCGGGCAAGTGGAGTTCTGGACCATTGGAGCTTATGGAGGGATTTCTGGGGGAGACCAAAGAGGAGAGAATTACAGTAGTCGATACGGGAGGTGACAAGGCTATGTACAAGAATAGAGGTGGTGTGGGGGGTGAGGGAGGGACGGAGGCGATTTATGTTACGGAGATGGAAGTAGGCGGTGCGGGTGGAGATGTTGATATGAGATTTATATCAAAATGCCACACTAATTCACACATAACCCCCTAGACCCACGAACAGAGTGATGGTGGGAAGTTTGAGAAGAGGAAGGAGGGTTTTTACTGTTTGTTTTTTTTGTTTTGTTTTGTTGCATACTTTTTTTTTTTTTTTTTTTTTTGCATACTTTTGCAAGCTGCGAACTGGCCCTTATAAAAACGTTTTCCATTCAGGTTTGGTTCCAGAACTGCCGAGCCCGGCACAAGAAGCATGCGAGTCCCAGTCACACATCGTCTGGTCCACTGTCGGTCCTCCAGCCTGCCAGGCTCAGCCCTCCTCTGGTGGACGAGTTGCCCTTGAGCAGCTACTCTTCAGTGGGTTCGCCCATCCTCACGGCTCTGCATTCATACATGGATGGTGAGGAGGCAGCTGTTTCTTTTATTCTGGGTGTCTGGTGTCACTGCTGGTAGCTACTCAAGACAATGGGGTTGCATTTAGAAACCACTCTTCTGCTGGTCTTACAAGGGGTCCCATTTGCAGAGCAGGAGAAGCATAGATCCTAGAACTACTAAGCTAAGATGAATGAAACTGGATTGATTTAATAGTTTTGAAGTTGGATGCAACTATAGTGTAATGTGGACTAGGTGTGGGTGGGGAAAAGCAGTAATGGCATTTGAAATTAAACCAATCCCAAACACCCGTTGAAGGAGAATTTAATTAATTATTTATTTTTGAACGCACCGGGGGATACAGAAGTTGATGGTGGGTCTTCTAGGGAAAAGCCTGTAAGCATGTCCTTGTTGGTGTGCTTGTAGTCCACAATTGAATTGGCTCTTCACTAGTGCAGTGGTAGTGAAGAAATACTCTTTGTTGTCAGTAGCTGCTCAGGAGGATGTTCTTATTATGCTCGTCTTGTTTTCTTATTGTTGTTAAGACTGATTAGCATTTTTTTTAATGATCTCACTGGTCAACAATGACTTTGCCATTGGGAGAAAACCATAGGATCTTAACTATATCAGGTGTCCTGGTTCGAATTTTTAAAATCAGGATTTTGAGTTATACCTACAACGTATAGTTGTCATAATTTCATATTCGATTGCACGTTATCTGCATTTGGGCCCTGTTTTGACACCAAAAAACAGCTGGCGGACACAACCTACTCCACCCGGGTGGGTTGTCTAAACTCCAGCTTTAAATTAAACTTTCTGTCGAGGCATGGATTTTGGATTTCGGCTTGGCGACTGGCACATTCCCTGTCAAAATTCCATAATCACAAACCATCACTGCCCAAGTCTGATTTATCTATCTGGCAAAAAATATCACGCCTGCATATTCTGTATTGCTAAAGACGCAGGAGCGAACAAGTGTTATGGGTTAATACAATGAATATATTTGCAAATGGGCAAGGTTAACACATATCCTGGCATATTTTTAAGAAAGAATATAATGTTTGTTTTAAAAAGTTAGACTCAAGCATCTGGGAAGAGGTAGTCTGATATATCCGACTTGAATGTAATGCTCAATCAGCAGTAAACCAATGGCATCCATGATGGAAATACACAATAATGACATTTCTTGTTGTTTTTATGCTGTTCTTTCCCTGTCAGTGGGATATCCCATATCGTCAGTACAATCACCAGGAGCCTCCTATTACACAAATGAATACCTTGATGTCCACTCTCCCGTTGATCCAATGCTCAGCTGAACAGGCTTTCACTTGTGTGTGACGCACCTTGTTCTACCAAATGCATTCATTTATTACGAAACCATGTAACACCGTAATGCCTTTTGTACATGAAAAGCACAAACGCGTTGGCATTGTGTCCATGGAACATTAAAGGGAGCACAATCTTTCCTGCACAGAAAAACGGCTGTGCTCATCATCCTGACATGTTTCGCTCTATATGTGGAAAATCCATCTAAGGACCAGCGCAAGAATCTGAGATTAGAAGTTGCCAGATTAAAACATCATTGGCTATCCTAACTGCTACGCAGACATACTGCACAGTCTATTTGACTTGTCATTCTATGCTATCCTATTGGGAGTGACAATCTGTGCGACTCAGTGTCATGTACATGAGGCATAAGAAATGTTGAAAATCCATCCCAGCAGTTACAGACTTTTTATGGACTAGTTAACATGTCGAGGTACACTTAGCCTTTTGGAATGTGATTCTGGCATGGTACTTAGTTGGGCTTGGGTTTTTCAAGTTGTTGGTGGTAAAAAATACCCGCAATTACTTTATGGCAAGGCCATTTATCACGGTAAACCATTTCAGAAACAAGGATTGAGCCAGTGTAAGTGAATGGGTTTGATTTGGTTTTCTCTGAAATCCCTGCCAAATAATACTGTGAAAAGTAACGTTTTACTCATGCTGGAATGTGTGCCAAAAACGTATTACCACAGTGACTAACTCTCAAAAACGTATTACCACAGTGACTAACTCTCAAAAACATATTATTACCACAGTGACTAACTCTCAAAAACATATTATTACCACAGTGAATAACTCTCAAAAACATATTATTACCACAGTGAATAACTCTCAAAAACATATTATTACCACAGTGAATAACTCTCAAAAACATATTATTACCACAGTGAATAACTCTCAAAAACATATTATTACCACAGTGAATAACTCTCAAAAACGTATTATTACCACAGTGAATAACTCTCAAAAACATATTATTACCACAGTGAATAACTCTCAAAAACATATTATTACCACAGTGACTAACTCTCAAAAACATATTATTACCACAGTGAATAACTCTTTTGGTCACTTGAAATGAATCTCTAAGGTCTTGGGTATGCTATAGGCATAAAAGCTCTCAATGGCTCCATCATATGAACAGATAAATGGCCATCCAACATGTATGACCCCGTCACTTGTTTCAAGATGTCGATGGGAGGGCCAATGACCTTGAACCATGTATATGCAGACCCCCTCTCGCTGTTAACACCCCACCCCATCCTAACACAAAGTCTTTTCACAAGGGAATGTCTTTTGGAGAAGAGAATAAGACAACTACTTTACAAAAATCTCCAGTATACACTATACTTACTCATGCAAACGTTACATTTTGACACATAACACTGCTTAACTGTCCAAACACATTATACTGTACGAGTAAGCATAAAGATCACACTAGCATACACAACAAACAAAGAAAAAATACTCATGACTGGCCATAAAACACTGCTTATTGCACAGAGAAACACAACATTTGTTTGTTGTTTGAATATGTGGTGTATTACTTGTATCGTTTTAACAGCATTGGCGAGTATGTTGTGCTAAAAAGTTAGCCTGTGCTAAAAATGTTAGTCTATACAACACGCAGATCTCCTAGTGTGAGATATTTAACCTTACTCATCCAGTTCCTTCCTTAGATAGTAGGTCATCAAGTTGTGTCTCCATGTTACACAACATATCCTTGAAATTGAAAAAAAGAAGTTCTGTTATTTCCATATCTCTGTTTACATACGCATGAGTGGACATGTATTATCTCCTTCGATGAACTTCTATATCTACCACCATCTTCTTTGACATGGCAGGGCTTTCCTCAAAATAAAGGATTCTACTTCAACCTGGGTGGTGTTTTGTTTACAGTGGACTTTCTCTTCCCTTAAAGCCACAGGTAATGACTAAGTCATTGAATGTGAATAGAACAACTGATTAAGTGGTGGGTGTTTACACTGTCCTGCTGGTGCTGTGACTGACAGATGCACATACCGAAACGTTTCAATTATTTTAGGTACTTTTCAACAACGGCATGAGCGGCTTATGTGCCAGGCGGGTAAAATAACACATTCACGTGTTCTTATTTCTGACAGTTAAAAAAAACGAATTGCCAATGAAAATGTGGGACTATCGGGAAAATGCAGGATGTGGGACGACACAAAGCAGGACTGGCTTGGTCTGCCTAGTGGAACTCCTTTTTCAGTGCTTCAAATTAAATGTCCTCTTTTTTCACTTTTTTCAAACTTTTAAACTCTCTCTTAGACGCCACATGGAATCAGCATGCTTGATTTAGTCAAAATCACCTGTTTTTCTCCCAGTAGCAGATGAAAATGTCAGTGTATCCTTTTGTGTGTGTTTGTTTATCTTTCTTGTTTCTTTCAGTGTATCCTTTTGTGTGTGTTTGATGTTTATCTTTCTTCTTTCTTTCAGTGTATCCTTTTGTGTGTGTTTGATGTTTATCTTTCTTGTTTCTTTCAGTGTATCCTTTTGTGTGAGTTTGATGTTTATCTTTCTTTCAGTGTATCCTTTTGTGTGTGTTTGATGTTTATCTTTCTTCTTTCTTTCAGTGTATCCTTTTGTGTGTGTTTGATGTTTATCTTTCTTATTTCTTTCTCTAGTGCATCCTCCTAGTACATCTCTACTTTTCCAGCCTCTTCTCGCCCATTCGATGGCACACCTGCCAGTCAACCACGCCTGAACCTCCCATCCAGTGTGAAAGACTTGCCTCGAAGAGGTCATTTGAGAACCACAGGAAAAAATTATAGAAATTGGAGTCTGTTACACTAGAGCTCATGACTGATATGGAAAAAGGTGGATTTAAGTATCTTTATTGTTTAATATAAAATATTTAGTTTGTGTTTAATATATCTATGTTGATAATTATTCCCTTAAATGTATTTTTATGAGAGCACCCTCTTTTAGAATGTTTTGGTTTAATATTTTAGTCTGGTTTTGTTTTTCCCCAGTCAATGATGACTTGTTTTGTCGATAGTTCTCATCACTTTGTAAAAAATTAAACACTAAAGCAATGCATTAACAGCTGTTTTTTTTATTATTATTGTGTATATATTTATTAATATTATTATTAAAAAAAAATTGAACCAACTTGACCACTCAGACCTCGTTAACAACTCGGCCAATGAGGAAGTAGCTACTGTCGGTGTGAATGGGGAGATGTCAGCGAGTAAGTGGGCGTGTTGATAACGCCCCTCACCCTTTACGCTACAAATGTTACGTACCGGTACCTGCAATTGCAGTTTTTGTTTGCTAAAACTTTAATAAATAGCACAACCACTCACCTACCTAGTGGTAACTAGCTAGCCAGCTAAATTGAACAGCTACAGTTTCTCACAAATTCAAATGCAACAACGCAATTCAAGAGAAATGAGTCCTGTCCATTTGCTAGGTAAATAGCTAGTTAGTTGTTCATATTAGGCTAGCAAGAAAATGTGCACAATTGCAAACTTGGTACTGGTTGCCAGCTCCATTTAGTCAGTCATAGTAGCTAGCTTACAAACCAGCTTCCCCCAGAGCTAACTTGATATTAGCCCTCGGTCTAGCCTACGTGTTTAGTTCTGTACCCTGGTAGGCACAAGCCAGGAACGCTCCTGAGCAACCAGCAACACGGGTTTGTGTCTCTCTTGGGTCCAAGTGACCATATGGTGAACCAAATGGAGAATTTACAGTAGGTGAGAACACATCTGACACGGGCAGTCTCCTGTTGTGTGCTACAGGTGCGATTACGCTTGGGCCGGATTCGCACGAAAGCCTTTGGATCCATCTGTAGCTCACACACTGTTTCTGACTGTGGGCCAGATCCATGCCAGATAGAGGTTACAGCTGAAACGGCTCCAACTGCAAGCAGTGCAGTATTTCTGTCAGCTTACAGATTTAGCCAAGATCCGTTTTCCATCATCAACCGAAAGCCCCAGAAGATGTGTTTAAAAGATGGTAGCCTACGCTGATTTGGCCCGAATCCGTAATACGGATCATCTGAGCTTATAATGGCAGAAATAATTGTAATGGAACAATTAAAAAAATTGTGGGGATGCACTATACAACACTGGCCAATTTTATCTACGTTACGGCTGAGATGAAGCTATAGCGTCATTTTGTTGGGTTAGCTAACTTTTGTGACGTGTGAAGTAGGCCTAATTGAGAACTTTACTGCAAATGTTGTTAACTATCTTACTTTGTCCATACAGTTACAATAGACTAACGTTTATGTTAGTTTAACGTATGGGCAAGATAACTTATAGCCTATGCCCTCAAAATGAGACAATTTAATTGCTGTTAAATTACACATAATGTCGTCAGGGACCTAAATTCTTATCGGAGATTGAACAATTTATCACATGGTGAAAAATCGAGCTCCTTGGTTGACTGAAGAATTTCTTTATGTTTCAAAGTGATCACGAAATCAAAGTGCTGTATATAAACATTTAGTCATTTAGCAGACGCTTTTATCCAAAGCGACTTACATATGTGCGACTTACAACAATAAACCTTTAAATAATGTTGCCCATTGGGCTAAATTGGACCAATCGGCCTCAATTGGACCCAACCATTTCAGTGGGGTAACCCTCCCCACATTAGTCCTATAGACTACCTAATACATTGCATTAACAAATACATAGAACCACCACCAATTTCACCAATGCACCCATAACCTTACATACGCCACACATATTATTAACATACATACATAACACACATCAAACACCCCCACCCCATGCCTTAAACATGTTCACTATTCTTTCTGGATTGGCTCCATCAAATTTAACAAATAATGCCTTATTTTAAAGACAATTTACCTTAGATTTCGATATATATATATAAAATATCCAATAAAATATTAGATTTTTGCAACACCGGACTGATTTAGTCTAACATAGCTGAGATGCCTACTGAGTTGCATCACTGGGAGAAATAAATATGTGAGATCAAAATTGCACTTTTTTAGTTAATTTAAGTTTATTTAAGATTTGCTGTCTGTTGTTAATTCTGACAGCGGTACTTTGGGTATTTCAAGAAAACCAGTCATGTAAAATGGTCATTTATGTCAACACTTTAAGTCATCACTGTCGAGTCTGTCTATAAAATGCGGAAGAGGGGGTTCGGAATAGGCTACTCTCAAGTCTCAAAGGTAACTCAAAAGAAGACTTTCCACGTGCGTTTGCCTCCGTTTGCATATTTTTCCCATTGAAGTAACTGATTTGAGTAATACAGTCTCCCTTTCACCAAGGTAAAAAAATATATAAAATATATAAATAAACGTACTTTGTAACCTACGGGTATTCTCCGCTTGACTTATGTCTGTGATTTGCGCCCCATGAAGGCAGTTACGCACGCAAGCGCCACCACAAGGCGAAACCAAAGTTTTGGTTTCAAACTGCTGAAATGCTTTCCCCATTAGGCCTACGTGTAACATATTACGTTACTATTTATTAACGTTGTTATATATATTATAAAAGGCTGCATTGTTTAACAGCAAAAAAAAAAAAACGTTTTTATCACACTTGCGAACAAGCCAAGAAAATAATTTGTTCAGTTACAGTAAATCGAAGCGAGTAGGGGAGATGTGTGAAGTGTAACTGAAATGTGAGTAACAGGAGGCGTGCAAAAAGGGACTACAGCGCGAATGGGAGGATATGGCCTTAAATATTAAGACTGTCTTTGTTCTAAGCTTGTTTAGTCACTGTAGGCTAGCTCACATTTAAAATGCCATGTAGGCCTACTTTACACACGGACTTTTCATTTGATTTTCTCGGCTGTTTGAATTTTGACATAGCCATCAAAGGTAAGTAACATATGGCGATGTACAATTTAGCTGATGACAGACAGTAGCCTATAGGCCTAATTTACATGCCTCTTCATATCCAAACTTGCCGCTTCTCAGGGTCTGACTGGCAACAAAACGCAGCTCGGGAATTTGCTATCTAGAGGCCCAATTTGATAGGCTAAATTTGAAATTTAAAAGTGTATCGATCAACGAATCACAATCTTTATTTGTATTATTTGTGTTCGACTATATAATGAGTCTGTGCTGGTTCCTCCCTTCTTTTTCAGTGCCATGTTCACCTGTTTGTTTAAATTGCATCGTAAGTTAAGGTGACTAGATATTTGAAATGAAAAAAGGACATTTCCAGTTGGGCGGTCAATATATCATTAACATGTCCAATGTTTGTATATATTAAATTAAAAAGACCGTTCCGGTTTTATTTATTTTGACAATGGTAACTGTTGTGTTGTAAATAAACTACCGTAAAATTGGATACTAAATAAGTAACTTTGTAAACCGTGTCATATACTAGCATACCTTGGTGAGTGAGGCTGTGATGAACTACGGAACACTCAATGATCAAAATGGTCAAATTTACACGATTCCTCAATTTCGTAACCCCACCATTGCTCTCATCCCTGGGTTACTTGACGGCTTCAAACGACGTTTGTGGTGATGTGGATTCACTAGACCTTTGCTAGCTTCTGGTCGAGTTTTCCATAGGCTAGTAGTTTTCTCTAAAACTACGCGAGGAAGTGGTTAGTAGAAGAAGAAGAATATGAAGCTGCCTGCCTCTTTACTACTCTCTTTGTCACCACGTGCAGCAGACTGCTGACATTTGTGCACACTCAAACGGTGACAGCCAACAAAGGCTTCTTTCTTTTTCTGCCGTTCCTTGTCTCCACCTCTGGCCGCGGAGTTCGTCTTTCTCTCCATGTTTTGATAGCACATGCTGACCAAGCCCTCACTGCTATTACGGATTGCACCAGCTGTGTCGCTGAAGATAAGATTGCCTTATATCTTATAACTATATAAACTATATCAAAGCCGGTAACTAATGTTTTAAAAAACAAACAAACATCACCTGAACTTCCAAATGGTCAGTCCGCGCCTGCTGCTTCTTGTCATACACACAATCACAATCTTTACATTTTATATTTGATCTAATCTCATTATTCTTATTATTAGCATAACATTAGATTTAGTTAGATTATTTAAAAGCTACGTGATTATACAGTAAGTAGAAGCTATATGTTTTATGTTGTTTCTAAGAAGTAGATATTTTTGAAGCAAATGCATTGTTTAGCTTTACAGCCTTTTAAAACCATATAAACGATTAAAATCATTTAAAGTAAATTCCAAAGATGGAACTGGTACATCATTACTGGCTAAACCTGATATGTCCTAAGTAACTGCCCCATGTCGCCACATACGTTGTGCTCTTATTGTGTTTTTTTTAGCCTCTCAATCATGTCAGTTTAACCAAGATTATATATTTGTACCGTTTGTAACCAAGATTCAATACTTGTTAAGAACAGCTTTTGAAATTTCAGATGAAAAC